>NC_066519.1:4738481-4860981 GCF_024679095.1 Eriocheir sinensis
GAATTCCCATGAGTGCAGCGCTGCCAGTTCGACCGCCAATTATCAGATTAGCACTCTCTCCCGGCCTACCCACCCACAACCCACCTGTTTATCTCTCTCTCCCTCTCTCTCCCTCTCGACCCGGGGGAGGGACCTAGGGGGACACACCGACCACCACCACCACCACCACTACCAACACCACAACGTGGCAACATGGGAAAAAATCGCTGCCACATGTCATAGAGTTTATACAAATCCTTGTTATAATCCTAAACATCGACACTCATTGTACTATGTAGCTTCCTTTACTATATACAGAATATATAAAATATCGCTTTCAAATAGCACATGGATGGGAAATAAGAGAGAGACGCATGTACGAAGGCTGATTTGGCAACATGGGTAGAGGTAAACGACGATACCAGCTCCACCCTGAACGGACTTCATGCTCTGAACAGACTATAATAGCGGAGGAAATTCACCATATATCGTGTTCTGAACGAAATTCAAAATCATATTTGCGAAATACAATAATTTCTTTTTTTTCAAAACGAACATTTGATTATTAGAGGAAAATTAGACGTTAGCTTACGAAATACACTCCAGGAAAAGGAAGGAAGAGTGATGAAAATAGGAGTAATAAATGTACAAGGTTTAACGCAAACAAATAATATTGTGTTGTGTCTAACGGAAACACAGGAGAAAATAAGAAAAGTAAAAATAAATTAAGATATTGAAGTAGTAGACAATATGAGGGAGATTCATGATAGAAAAGGTGGTGGAATCATGTTTTTACATAAGAAACTAAGAAAATTAAGATGATCAAATAAGAAAGCAAAATGAAAGACTATTTATTTTTAAAAGGCTTTATGTTTGGTTTACACATCAGCTTAGTAGTGGTGTATTTTTCCACAAATGATAAGCAAAGACAAAAGGATTTACGAAAAGGAATTGAAGAAATCATAAGGGAAAATATTGATGGAAATTTAATGATTATGGGAGATTTCAATGGTCATGTGGGGTTTAAAGGAAAACAAGAAATAGACGACAGTGGTAAGATGATATTAGACTGGCTAGAAGAATATAATCTGATAATGTTAAATGATGATTTTAACTCCACAGGAGAGACTACATGGAAGCGGAATGAACAAGAAAGTGTCATAGACTATGTACTGATCACACCAAGCTTGTATAAAGAGTTGTCAACATGGTAATTGACGACCAGCAAAATTTTTACGACTTGTCAGATCACAGCTTAATACAACTGACATTGAGGAGGAAAGACATTAGCAATAAAGTAGCAAGTAAGGAAAGATGGGAGGAGCATGAATATTACAAGACAAATGAAGCATCCTTAGAAAAATACAACATAGAAGTTGAACAAAATCTTGAAAAATAAAAAAAAGATATAGGTTTTGGAGAGCTAAATAGACTACTAATTCAAGCTGCAAATAATGTTCTAAAAATAAAATACAGAAGGAAGGTATTAGGTGAAGGAGAGGAAAAGGTAGTAGAGCAGCCATGGATAACAGAAAAAATTAGGCAAAATATAAATTTAAGAAAAGTTTATCTAACAGAGCAAGAAGAAATGCTAAAAATCCTCAAGAAAAAGTACAATACAAAGAAAAATATTTACAAGTAAAAGAAGAGATGCAGAAAAAAGTAAAAGTAGCAAATTAGTGTATGAGCATGAAAAAAAAAATCACAAGAGAAATCAAGGAAAGTATAAAACAGGAAGAAATTATGGGAGCATATAGACAAGTTGAGAGGGAAAAATAAAAGAAAGGGGGAGGAAATAAGAATTTATGATGAAGAAGGAAAGGAAATTCCAAAAGAAGAAATGGAAGAAACCATTAGAGAGTACGTATTGGAAAAGTATTTACCAGACGAACACCAATGGTATAGAAGACGTGTGGAACACAGAGTCACGACAAGATTACCTGAGAAATAGAGAGGAAAATACTTTGGCAGAGAACCAAGTAAGGACGAGAATCGACGAGGTCAAGAGAGCAAGGGATGATTTCATTACGTGCACAGAGGGAGCCGTGGAACACTTAAAACTATTGTACCCAGTCCAGTGCATGATCAAGGACATGAAATACCCCTGTATTACAGAGGAAGACGTAAAAGATAGTTTAAGAAAACTAAAGAACAAGAAAGCAGCTGGGCCAGATGGGATGAAAGGTGAATTTTATAAAACTTTACAAAATAATGATAAATTTATAAAGTTGTTAACAGTAAGTTTTAAGAAAATAATTGGAGAAAGAAAAGTCCCTGAGTCATGGAAAAAGTCATGAACAATAATGATCCCTAAAAAGAATAAACCAAAAGTGTCAGAGTTAAGGCCTACAGCAATAACTGATATCTCCTACAAAGTATTTATGTCAGTGACAATAAAAGACACCTTAGAAAGCCACATTATAGAAAACCAAGTTACTAAAGAAAACCAGAGTGGCTTTACAAAAGGTGGCAGAATTGAAAATAACCTTATGATACTTAAATATTGTATAGATAAAACATTCAGAGAGAAAAGACCATTGTATGTAACATCTGTGGACTTCTCTAAGGCATACGATTCTGTAAGAAGAGAAATATGTTATCAATGTTGATGGAGTTTAAGGTTCACCCCAACTTAATTGATTTAATAGCTGACATTTATTCAGGTGATTCGACGGATATTGAAATAGACAGAAGAAGAGTAGTGAAGATCAATGTGAGTAGTGGGATAAAGCAAGGTTGTACAGCTTCAACCACCCTATTCAAATTAATTACATACACAATAATAGACAAATTAGAAGAAGGTGGTTTCTGAAATGAAAACTTCCATCTGAGTTCACTTTTCTTTGCAGAAGATGGCCTACTACTTTCAAGATCAAAAGAGCAAATGGAAAGAATGACTGATGTGTTGATAAACTTCGGTAACAAACAGGTCTAAAAATAAATACAGAAAAGAGTAGTGTTATAATTTTTAATGAGAAAAATAAGGTAGATGAAGTCAGGAATATAAAGGTGAAGGAAGATATGAAATATTTGCGGATAATTGTTACAAATAAAAAAAACTGTTTCAGGATTCAGAAGGAAAAGACAATAGAAAAGGCAAAGAAACCCACAAATTTAACATATCCAGTAATAGCACAAAGTTGTAATAAAGTCCTCATCGGAAAGATATATTGGAAGAGCATTGTGTTACCATCAGTTTTGTATGCATCAAGTATTTTAGGCTTTACAAAACAAGAAATAGAAAAATTACAAAGGATTGAAAATTCAGTATATAGAGCCATACTGGGAGCCCCACACTATGCACAAGTAGCAACATTAAGAGGGGAAATAGGTTCAAGTACTATGAAAACAAGAATTATAGAAAATCAGAACTACCTCAAATATATAGAAGAAAATGAAACAAATGGCCTTTTAAGAAGAATTGTGGAAGAAGAAGCAAATAATATAACTAAAGATTATTGGCTACAATCGATCCATGACTTCATGAAAGACATAAATGTCAAGCACCAAGAGCTAAAGAAACTGAAGAAACAAGAACTGAAAGAAAGAATCAAGAAGTGGGATATGAAGAAGTGGCAGAATGATCTAGCAGAAAAATCAAGTTTGATAATTTATAAGGAAATGAAGAAAGAACTGTCAGAAGAGAAAATATATGACAAGCCAGCGTCTCAGATAATATATAGAGCAAGAACCAGCAACCGAAGACTAAATGACAGAAACAGGCATACAAATGGAGATACAAAATGTGTGATATGTGCTTGGGAGATGGAAAATTTAAATCATTTTTTGTTGTGGTGCCCTGCATATGATGAAATAAGGAGAAAATCAAGAGCTTTGCAAAGACCTTATATAGAACAAGAAAACATCATCATTGGCGAGCTACTGTTTAGAGAAAAATGGATAGAAGAAGCTAAGAAAATAGTGTATGAGATGTGGATGAAAAGGGAACACCAATTAACGGAGGAACTGACCGACTGAAAAGAGAAATTAACAAGATAGGGAAGCGCCGTTGCAAAGGCTATTCTTCCCGACCATCACCTGAACTGGGCCCGAATTCACAAACAGACTCAATAACTACGAACTAACATAACTACGCACTATTGATTTAACTACCGACGTTAGCGTCAGATTCACGAAGCAAACCTTAGATTGTAATTAGAGGCGCGCTAAGTCAGCGAGGCCGCTGATTGGTTGATGACGTCATTGGCCTTGCAGCGAATCGCAAGCACGTTTAGAGAACCGTCAGCCAATCCTAGGGAGCCCCATGGATTAAATAGAGAGGATTGTTCACTGAGCATTTGTTTTCCCGGCATGCACCGCGGCCGTGACGTCACGCCTGTCAGCTGTTCAAGTGGTTCCCACGCGCCGTATTTAACGTGCCGATATGGGTGTTTGTGCGGTGTTTGGGTGCTCCAGCAACACAAGGCATGCAGGAAAAGGTGGCCTGAGGTTCTACAGGTTCCCCAGAGACAAGAAAACTCGCCGGAAGTGGATAAGAGTGTGCAGGCGGAGTGATAAATATGACATCAAGCTTGCCCGCGTTTGCTCCCTTCACTTCCAGGAGAGCGATTATTCTCATGGAAGGGGCGATGGTACTACTTTTACATCAAGGAACACACGGGAACTGAAACCAGGAGCTGTGCCATCCCAACATATTCCATCAAAACCACATGCAGGTATGTATTCATCGAAACTACTTTTTTCCTGGGTAAAAGTTTGTCATGTCTCGCATCAACAAGGGCGTAGCAAGAAATCTGGGGTCCCGGGGGTGCTTGGCTCATTGTGGGGCTCCCTCACACGCTTCTGCACATGAGGATGGCAACAAAGGTGCTCCCAATTTGGTCATTTACCGGTTGGGACCCTCCTTTGCTGGGGGCCCAAGGGGTGTCTTCAAATATGGCCCGAGGGGTGTCCTCAGAGGAACTCAAAAGGGATCACGAAGTGCACAGGAGCTCAATAGAGATGCTCTGGCCATACAACATTATGAACTAAAAATGGTTGTTCCATGATACTTCGTTGTATCTGGTCAGCCATCTGTTTGCTGATAGGGTTAGGCAAGGTCAGAGTCTTGCTAGGATTGGTTAGTTTAGATTAGTTAATTTAAAATTAGCAATAGGGCGCTATTTTTAGGTATACCACAAGTCTGTGTGTAGGATATGATTTACCGTGCTACAAATGCAAAATGCAAGATAATTCCACCTAAAAGTTCCACATTTAGCTGCTGTGTATAATATAAAGAACTTGGTGAGTGTAAGTTCAAATTTGTCACCGCACGTATTTCCCTGGCTAGAACATGCGATAAAGCTTGAATGCTAAGTGGCAAGGACAAATTTGTGAAAAGAGGTAGGTAAATTTACAGAGTATGTAACTGCATAATCATAAGTGAAAAGTAAGGATTCTCAAGTTATTTACTAGGCTACGAGTAGCTGCTAGTTCAGTTTTTGCAATAGTTATTATGGCATTTCTTATTATTATTTTAGTCACCGATATGTTCGTAGGGCTACAAGAAGGGAATATGAAACACGAAAATATATGTATACAGCATCTGACACAGCTCCACATAAACTTATTGTTTTTTGTTCTCTTGGTTATTTTCTCGATTTGGTGCATAAATGTCGCATCCTACTATCAGTTTTATTTTTTACTAGTTTCATATTGTGCTGCGTTAAACTAACTTAAAGGTTATGTTATTTAAATGAATAAAAGCCAGAATGAAGCAGTTCCTCTCTGTACCCGCGGGGCTTTGGGAACCAGTGCGCACGAGTTGCGGGAGTGACGTCACGGTTCCCCGCCACGTTATAACAATGACGTCGGCATGAACTATCCTCTCTCTTTAATCCATGGGGAGCCCCCTCCAGCTGCTGGTTCAAGAAACCCATTCTCTTTTCCCATTTTTCTTCCTTTCAAGGCAAACTGTACTAAATCGTAATCTACGAATTCAATTATTTCGTTGTTTGCTGCACATTTACGTCAAAGTAGCTCTGCTGTTCGATGTCTTGCAGAGCTGGGCGCGTTACTGGATATCGGGTAGTCCGGTACCGCTCCTCCGCACCTCGAAACACATATAGTCCGTACCTGTACTTCCGCGCCTAAAATTTTTTCACTCGTTCCGGTACCGCACCTCCGCACCTCCGGTACCGTACCCAAAACTATTAAAGCGCGCCTGAAAAATCTAGTCCGTACCTTAAAAAAAAGAAATACAAGGCAATACTGCAGCAGCATTATTATTATCATTATTATTATTATTATTATTATTACCATTATTTTTGTTATCATTATTGTCATTTTAACGCATAGAATCTCCACCACCTGAAGTAAAGTAACTACTTTTACACTCATCATAATTATCATACCTCAGTACACATGCAACACAGAAAATTCCGGTTAATATCATTCAAAAGAGGAACGACCGGAAGTATTACTGCAGAGCGCGGACTGTTTGTCGTTTTCATTTTTTTTATCCTTGAAAACCTCAGGTGCGGAGGTACGGACTTAAAATACTGCCGTTCCGCACCTGTTACTTCCGCACTTTTGAAAAACTTTCCGCACTTCGGACCTCCGCACCTCGTTTAAAGGTCCGCAGGTCCGGAGGAGCGGAGGTGCGGACAGAGGTACGGAAGTGCCCAGCTCTGATGTCTTGTTACCTACGAACATGCTTAAGATGAAGAAAAAGAAGATACGGAGGAGATTGAGGCAGGAAGAAAGCAAATAGAAATATGGGACAGATATCGAGGCAGACAGAACGAAGGACGGAAGGAAGGAATAGGGAAAATTAAGACTGTCTTGCCATATCTGCAGCCCAACTCATGGGATAGCTGTCACCCGACAAAGGTCCATGGTCCCTCCACGGATGGGGGCGGTGTCACGGGCAAAATTAAGCCCGGACATCCACATGCCTCTGTTATATTAGCTCAAGCTCGTGTATGTGGGGTTCTTTTCGACTGATATGGCGTCTAGAACTAGCATAATCATCATTCTTTATTATGATGACAAAGACCATGTCAAAATTTGCCTCATTAAATAAGAAAGTACATAAAGTTCGGCAGCTTTCCCTCGTCGCCAAGCCATCCTCCAGAGCAGCACTCCGACACCCATGATCGCACATTCATTTTTCTCAGAAAATAGGATACCAATCACATATACATCAATATATTTCCACAGGTGAATACTTAGGGCATGTTCACACCAAGTTGCGACACCTGAGATTCATTAATAATGACAGGGGAAGGAAAAATATAGGCCCCTGTCATCGATAAAATTGAGTCTCGGGCAGAATTGAGTCTGGGCATCTATATGCCTCGGATTTCTTCGCTATTATATATTGTAAGATCGTTCTATTGACATGTATGGGTAAATGAACGCTTTCTGTATCTACATATAGAAGGAAAACACAAAATTCTCCCTAGTAAATCAGAAATTACATAAAGTTCGGCAACTTTTCCTCGTCGCCATCCTCCACGGCAGGCAGAGGAGGGAGGTCTGGCAATCCCTCGGCCGGGTGTTGCCATACCGCCCACACTTATCATATACCTCTCAAAGGGTTCATATCTCATCATATTATAAAGAAATGGGTCTCCTCTACTCGCAAAGTTATATTTCAAGTTGAAAAACGCGATTTATAAGCATTTATACGTAAATCTGATAATATTGTTTGCGTTACCGTCAGCTCCGAGGCAGTATACTTATTTGACAACAAATTTAACGTCACACAGAGCGCGGTAAACGTTTGTAGATCCGCGCGATAACCCGTGACGTCATCGATTAGTTTGTAGTTAGCTTTGTGAATCTCGATGTTCTCAAAACTACGCACTTGGCTCAAAACTACGAACTAAGCCTTTGTGGATCCGGGCTGAACACCTATAATCCTGCCTAGAATATAATTATGAAGTGGATTAGGAAGGGGGATGCGCGAACGCAATCCCCCGCTATCAAAAATTTCGCACTCGAGTTAACCACATTTGGGTTAATCGCAGGGGTCAGCACCGCCGGAGTGCAATGGCGGGCCTCGCCCTGGGAAAACCGCCTTCATGATCACGGTATCTCCTGTGCCAGGTAAGTATGCTTGACGCAACAACCCCGCTACTCTAGTACAGCCTGGCACAACACCTTATGTAACAGGCACTTTTTCTATGGAACATCTTTTTAAAATGCAATTGATCAATCCATATTCTCTATTATTTCTTCAAAATTAAAAAAAAAATCATATATACTACTGAACAATTCCTTGAATGTGTGTACCTATCTTCCTTATTGGTCCGAAATAACATTTGACCTAACACTTAACTAACATGCTACTTTCTCATTTTACTGTTATCTCTTGAACATCGGTTCTTTCTGGACTTTTCAACCTAACTTTACATGCGACTCAAAGAAGACTTTCACGTACAGTAACCTACTCACTGAACAAGAACTAAGTGGACTTCTTTATAAGCTTTTCCTAATGACAACTGCAACAAATCTCTTTAGTTCAGTCTACAGTGAAGAGACGACGAACGTAGCAGAAAACTTTGGAGGACTGACTCAGCTGCAGGAACTCAATATTTCCCGAGAAACTGCCAAGATGTGAAATACGTCCGCCAAAACACTGACAACAATTATGTCAGTGACAACACGCAGACCACCAGAAGAAAGGGCAGAATGCACTGCTGGACACTGGAGAAAAGAGAAGTAAAGGAAACAAAGAAACCAAACCAAGCACCAACATTATATCAACTCATACCTGACCAAAACATCAATGTGACTTAACTATATCATTATGAGGAATGAATCCAGCTTTATTCAACCTACCTATGCATATTTTACTCTGCTTGCTTGTGTCTAGCCTTGTAAGGAAATAATGCTATCCCAAACCTAGAATACAGCCTTGCCCAGCCTAACCTGCCCTTGTCAGGCTGACACACAAAACGATTAATATGACCAAAATCCACAAGTAAATTATAACACCATTTAAAAACGGTATACAATACTTAAATAAACTAAATGCTGGTGCCTTTTTTTATAGCATCTGCATGCTTCCCATATTGCAATATTAATTAGTGTTCCATGTTTGTTAGTCTTAATGCATGATCTTCTTATCTATCAATATTACTGAATAATCATTGCTTAATAGATAGCACAATGTGTATAATGAATAATGTATATAATAGAACATCAATTACCTTAAATTGTAACCATCCTGAATAAATCAAACAGATACCCACATTCCAAAGTTCACCATCAATGAGCTAAAACAAGGCTAACATAACCAAAGGACAATCGCCAATGAAAGGTAGGTAAACTTGGGGGCATACACTAGCATGGCCTTGGTGCTCATCTCTGTCACATTACCCCTTGAGCCTGTGCTGAGTCAGTAACCTGTACATTAAGGGGCAGGTGTGACATCCTTCCAGGTTAATTACCACAGATAACCTTTTACAAGTTTCCCCAGGTATCCATTTGCTGACCAGCCCCAAAGGGAAGATAGAGGAATAGGAAGCAGACAGCTATTTCCTATCCTTCTCTAGGTACTTTTCAACTAGAAATTTTCAGTGTAAATATTTGAACTACACAACCCCTCCCTTTCCTAAAAAAAAAAAAAAAAACTTGTTCATCACCTACTTTTCTCAGTTATTTTCTTCATCCTCTCATTTAAAACCCTTCCCTACCCTTTTCCTGCCACACTGAGTAGACATATTCCCCTGTAACTATTACAGTCACCTTTGCTTCCTTTCCCTTTGTACAGCAGCACAACAATAGCCTTTCTCCAGTCTTCTGATGCCTCACCCTGTTCCTATGCTAGTTACATATCCGTAACATCCATTTTACAACTACACCTCCTCCATACTTCAGCATTTCTGCTGTTATGCCATCAGCTCCAGGGGCCTTTCTTACTTTTAAATCCTTTATTGCCTCCTCTATCTCACCCTTCTCCACCTCCCCCTGTGGATCTGGTCTCCCTACATTGATGTTTATTCCTACATTGCAGGTCACTTCTGCTCTCCCTCCCACTCTCTCATTCATTACAGTTTCAAAGCATCCCATCTCTCCTCTTTATGCCACAAATGTCACTCTTTCCTCCTCCCATTCCTCTTTTAACTTCTCTCCAGAAAAGTTTTTTTGTTCTGGTATTTTGTTGATATTTTCCTACCAAAATCCTCATATACTCTCTTTAATTTCCCTAACCAGCCTCTTACTCTCCCCGTACTTTCTCTCGCCTCCTCCGTCACATTTCTCTAACATTTTCTTGTAGTTCCTTCTTTTCTCCTCAACTGCCTTTTTTTATCTCATCCGTCCACCATACACTCTTTCTTTTTCTACACAACCTATACCCGACTACTTGCTCAGTGGCCATGACCACTGAACTTTTAAACCCCTCATAAACCTCATTCACTCCTGCACTGTGTTCTATCCCTGGTCTTGCTCTTCCAAGTATTTCCTCCACTTTCCTCCTATACATCTCCCTGTGGCCACTGTCACATAATTTCTCACATGCTAGTCCCTTAATTCCTACCCTTTCCTTTCTTCCCATTCCCTCTGAATTCCAATTTTGCCTTCATCTTAATTTTGGCTACTACTACATTTCTTTCATAACTTTTCATCTACTACATATCCTGTCTCAGCTTCATATCTACAACAAGAAGAGAAAGGAATGTATGAGACTGGTGTCTATAAATGTGAATGGTTTAGGTGCTGAGGAAAAGAGGAGAGTGACGATTGAAAATTTTGTAAATGGTAAAGTGGATATTGTTACGAATGTGCTGTATGTGAATGATTGTATGTGTAATGTGATGAAATTGTAGCATGATGCAATGTTAGCTCAGCATGGTGCAACTCTACTTGTTGGGACAAGAGAGACAGAGGGGGCCCGGGGCCGCCGGGCAGGAAGTGCTGAGTCGAGCAGTGGGGGAGCAAGGGTGGCTGAGGAGTTGTAGTGGAGAAGACGCGTGTCTGGGCTTGAGAGAGTGTTGAGCTGCTCCGCTCGCGAGCTGTGTGCATCCGGTGTGCGTGTCTGCCGTGCCCCTGTACTGTGCCTGATTAACTAACTGTTCTGTGCCCTTGAAAGTTGCTGTACTGTGTGAGGAACCTGTCATTAAACTAGAACTTAGTGTTGAACGTGTATCCTTTGTGCCCTGCCCCGTTCCTGCTCCCCTCGGTGTTCTGTGTGGGCCGCTGTGAGTGACTGGTGCCCGTGTGGCTGTTCTGGTGGGGATCACGCCGCCTGCCTGCCCGTGGATGGTTGTGGTAGGGGGTGGCGTAACACTTGGTGTCAGGAGTGGGATAAGTGAACAGTGAAGCGCGCCGAGTGTCATGGCGTCCCCCAGTGATCGCCGTGAGGGTGAGGAGACGGGCAAGGCCGAGGCTGACGTGGGTGAGGTGAAGCCGGGCCAGATGGACTTGTTCGCTGCCATGTTGGCCAGTCTGAGGCAGGAATTGGATCAGAGAACAGAGAGGGCAGAACAGAGGGCAGACGAGAGGGCACGCCATCTTGCCGATATCCTCCAGAGCTGTTTCTCGTCGCTGAAGGTGGAAACCCAGCATTACACCGACCAGGGCTGCGACAGTGCGAGGAGTGAACGGCTGGAGGAGGTGCGGACCCAGGGAGGCGAGGTCCGAGGCCTGCGGGAGGCGGAGACGCAGCTGCGAGAGGTGGCACCGTCGCACGCGGAGGAAGAAGGCTGAGTTCTGGCAGGAAGCGCCGGGGCGGCGGTCCTGCAGGGGCCTATCTGGGGCTCCTGGCAAGGACTCCTGGAGCCTGGTAGCGTCGTGGCGGCACCAGTAGCTGCCGCAGGAGGTTGGGGAGCCCCTGCCTCGTTGCCTCCCTCACCCCCTCCCTCTCCTCCATGCCAGCCGGCTCGCAGGTCACGTAGTCCGCTCTCTCTCCCATGGCAGCAGCGAGAGGTGGCACCGCGGTGCGGGGAGGAACAAGAAGCGTCACGTGTGCTGGCGGCGGGTGCACGGGTGGCGGACTGGCGGGGCTCCGCGTGGGGCCCCTGGCAAGGGCCCCTGAAGCCTGGTGGCGTCGTGGCGGAGCCGGTGGAGGCTGCAGGAGGCTGGGGAGCCGTCGAAGCCGCTCCTTTGGGTCCAGCTGGTGCTGGAGTCGGGGCCATTAACCCTGCCTCGTTGCCTCTCTCACCGCCTCCCTCTCCGCCATGCCGGCCGGCTTGCAGCCCACGTGGTCCGCCCGCTCCCCGCTGCAGCCCCTCATCCTCCCGGAGCTCAGGGAGGCTTAAGCCAGCGGGGCACGACGGGAAGTTGGCATGGGAGGCCCAGTTCAAGATGCCAGCTGCTGCCCAGGGCTGGGGCGAGGATGAGAAGGCGCTGCAGCTGACAACAGCGCTACGGGGCTCAGTGGACGGGCCCGGCCGCTTGGTGGGGAGCGCCGAGAGGCCCTTGGGGCGGCCTGACATGCCGGCCGCTACACGACTCCAGGACGCGCCACAGAGGCTGTGTGGCGTCACGGGGCACTGCGTGCAGTCTGAGGGCCCAGTGGAGGCTCGTATCGGCGTAGGCAGCGCTGTGGAGCGCCGGCCGATGGACGTCGCCGATCGAGACGAGCCGTGCGTGCTGGGCCTCGACTACCTGCCGCAGGGCGAGGCCTGTGCCGACCTTGGACGGGAGCTGGAGAGGCTGCGCGGACAGGCGCCTTTGCTCCCGAAGGTCGGCTGTGCAGAGGTAGTCGCGGCGGAGCGACTGCACCTTGCCCCGGGGACGGAGGCTAGGGTCCTGTGTTGCCGGTCGGACGCGATGCCAGCGGAAGGCACGGTGGAGTCCACGGAGGGCCTGCAGCTGCCTGGTGGTGTGGCAGCCGGACGGAGTCTCGAAGGAGCGGGGGAGGAGTCAGTCACGGTGCTGGTGGCTAACTCCTCCGACGAGGCTCGGAAAGTACCCGCTGGTGCCAAGCTGGGCACCTGTGAAGAGGTGGAGCAACAAGAGGAGGCGTCGGGGAGTGCGGAGTCGGCCGCTGTGAGGCCGCTGCCCGACTTCCTGGAGGATTCGGCGCACCGGAGCGCCGCTAACCTGACGGAGGCGCAGACGAAGGTGCGCCACACCCTGGCTCGGTGCGCGGACGTGTTCAGCGGGGGTGGATTGGACCTGCCGGGCTGCACGGGGTTGGTGAAGCACAACATCAGCACGGGAAATGGTGCGCCCACCAGGAGCCCGCCCCGACGTGTCGTGCCGGCCAGGCGGGAGGAATTGCAGCGCGCCGTCAACGAGCTGGCGGTGCAGGGGGTGATGGAGCGGACAGACAGTCCGTGGCCCTCAGCAGTCGTCCTGGATATGAAGAAGGACGGCACGCAGCGCTTCTGTGCGGACTGCCGGGCGCTGAGGGACGAGACTGGCGAGGACTCTCACCCCCTGCCGTGGACCGACGACGCGCTGACGAGGGCCTTGGAGTTCGGGGCATTGACGACGATCAGCGGCCTAGCGGCGGCCGCCCCGCCCTGCCATGACCTCCGGGGCCGGATGGCGAAGGTGAAGATGAAGGCAGCGTCGATGAACGCGAGCCCGGAGGGTCTCCGTGGCTCGTGCGGGGGCTGTGGCAAGAGGGGGCATAGGTGCAGTCGGTGCCTGGGGGAGCGAAGGACGCGTTCCCTCGACCGGCTGAGCCCCGACGCCCCCCAGCCGCGCTGTAAGGACTGTGGCCAGTCAGGCCACCGCTTGAGTGCCTGTCCCAGGTCCAGGGACGCGGCGCGGGCGGGAAGCGCGGACGGGCTGGAGAAGGGAGCCGACTTCCAGCCGTCTCCCGCCCTCGGGCCCCGCCCTGAGTAAGCTGCCGCCGCCCGACCAGCGTGTTGCCAGTGGGAGGCTTAGCGGTTGTAGCCACGACGCGTGACAGTGGACACCGGGGGCTGAGGAGTGCTCGGCGTGGCCTGACCCGGGGTAGTGTGTGCTGCTGGAGGGGCCAGTGGAGGCTCGTATCGGCGTAGGCAGCGCTGTGGAGCGCCGGCCGATGGACGTCGCCGATCGAGACGAGCCGTGCTTGCTGGGCCTCGACTACCTGACGCAGGCCAGTAAGGCTCGTGGTGGCCTCGGACGGGAGCTGGAGAGGGTGACCGGAATGGTGCCCTTTGCTTCCAGGAGGTTTTCGAGCATGGCTGCGTGGGGAGGTAGTCACGGCTGAGCGAGGGCACCTTGCCCCGAGGGTGGAGGCCAGGAGCCGGTGTCGACTGTCCCGAGCGTCACGTGGAGTGATGGCGTGGAAGAGCCCACTGAGGACTGGCGGCTGGTCGATGGCGTGGCTGACAGGCGGAGCCCCTTGGGGGCGCGAGAAGAGACTGTGGAGGACGTGGTGGAGGACAGACTGATTTATGTGTATTGCATGTATTTTTCTGTGTTCAATGTTCGGCCGGGAGCTCAGGCTACCGGTGGATTTGGCCACGGGGCGGCCCCCCGACGTGAGCTTGCCCACCGTCACCTCTGGCTTCGCAGCGGCACTGCAGGAAAGCCTGGCTGAGGTGCACCGACGCGTACGGGGCAAGCTCAAGGTGGCAGGCCAGGCCATGAAGGAGACATACGACCGGCGCATGAGGGACGTGAGGTACTCCGTGGGTGACAGAGTGTGGCTGCATAACCCCCGCCGTAAACGAGGGCTCTCGCCGAAGCTACAGAGCCCCTGGGAGGGGCCGTACACGGTGGTGGCAGCCCTCTCTGACGTCACCTACCGGATCCGACGGGGACGAAAGCGCCCGTCTGTTGTCCACGCGGACCGGCTGTGGCGTTACCACGGTCCAGGGCGCTACTCCTGGGGCCACGGCGAGGAAGGAGAGGACGTAGGCCCCAGCAGCAGCGACGAGGACGTGTCGGAGGTTGACCAAGGGGCGAACGAGAACATGGGCGGTGCGGGCGAAGCGGCAGATGTCAGTGACGACCCTGAGCAAGTACTTGGGGCCGACGACGCGGCTCTGGGTGCCACCGCCTGCCTGCCGCCGCCCGCATCCCAGCGGCGCCCTCGGCGAGAGAGGCGTCGGCCGGGATGGTTAAGAGACTTTAGTGATGTCCCAGGGGACTGATTAGTTTGATTAATTTCATGTGTTTTGTTTGTTGAATGTTGGGGCAGCCGGGTCGACTGCCTTCTGAAGGGGGAGATAGTGTTACGAATGTGCTGTATGTGAATGATTGTATGTGTAATGTGATGAAATTGTAGCATGATGCAATGTTAGCTCAGCATGGTGCAACTCTACTTGTTGGGACAAGAGAGACAGAGGGGGCCCGGGGCCGCCGGGCAGGAAGTGCTGAGTCGAGCAGTGGGGGAGCAAGGGTGGCTGAGGAGTTGTAGTGGAGAAGACGCGTGTCTGGGCTTGAGAGAGTGTTGAGCTGCTCCGCTCGCGAGCTGTGTGCATCCGGTGTGCGTGTCTGCCGTGCCCCTGTACTGTGCCTGATTAACTAACTGTTCTGTGCCCTTGAAAGTTGCTGTACTGTGTGAGGAACCTGTCATTAAACTAGAACTTAGTGTTGAACGTGTATCCTTTGTGCCCTGCCCCGTTCCTGCTCCCCTCGGTGTTCTGTGTGGGCCGCTGTGAGTGACTGGTGCCCGTGTGGCTGTTCTGGTGGGGATCACGCCGCCTGCCTGCCCGTGGATGGTTGTGGTAGGGGGTGGCGTAACAATATGTTGGGAGTGAGTGAAACACATATTTGAGGAACTGGTGTGAGTGATGGTAGAGAGGGTACATGGGAGGGTGTGCCTGGGGGGGTTGTATGGACGGGGATAGATGAGGAGTATAGAGGCAGGAGTAAGTGTCATGCCCCGGGATTTGACTTCCTCTTTCCTACTATTCTCTTGGCCCCACACGTCCTCTGTGTGTATCGAAACACACGAGAAATTAATCAAGACAAGGTGAGGGTATTCGCCGGCTGCCTGGGATTGAACCCACGACCAATGTGATGGGAGAGCCACTCCTTACCAAGTCGGCCAAAGAGGTACCCCACTGGCTAAGTGGATTATGGGAGGCTCATTCATCAGGCATAGTCGCCGCACTGCATAAGGAAGGATGTACTATTGTGATGTCTGAAAGAGTGGGGAATGGTGTGACTGATTATGGTTGGAAGGGATCAAGAATTGTGTGAGTGAAAGGAAAAGTAGGTTTAGTAAAGTATGCATGGGTGTGTATTTATGCACCAGTAAATGTGAAAAGTAAAAAGGACTGAGAGAAAGGGAAGCTTTTTGGGAGGAAGTGAATGCATGTTTGAAGAGTTTTGAGAAAGAAAGGAAATTTATTATGATGGGAGATATGAATGCTAAAGTGAGTGATGAATGTGTGATGGATGTAGTGGGAAAATGGGGGATACCTGGGAAGAATGAAAATGGAGAGTGCCTGGTGAATGTCTGTGCTGAGAGGGGAATGTTCCTAGCGAACACCTTCTTTAAGCACAAGAATATCCACCGATACACATGGAGGAGGGGAGAAGATAATGAGCAATAAGGATTGATTGATTATGTGGCAGTAGATGAAAAGCTTAGAAAATAAATTTGTGACGTGAAGGTAGTAAGAGGAATGTTCGATGGATCTGACCATCTTGCAGTGCTGGCAAAGTTAAAGCTGAAAGAAAAGTGGGTGTTTGAAAACAAAGGTGAAGTAAAAAAGAAAATACTGAAGGTAGAAAAGTTACAGGAAAAAGAAATAAAAGATGAGTATAACTGTGAAATGGCAGAGGCCTTAACCCGTGGGCTTCAGCTATGGGAAAGCCGAGAAGTGGCCGAGAAACGGCAAAGTACACTGCATTTTGAGACCAAGAAAAGAGCATGGAATGTACATCAGAGGACTCCTCTCATAACCATAAAGCTGTTAAAAATATTTACTTTTACTCAAACTCAATTCTTTTTAGGTGGTGTTTGTTACAAAATAAACAGTTTTGTGACGCGTGACATCTAGGCAAGAGTCGCTTGTTGTTTACTTCAGAGAATTTGACAAGTGATTACTGTGTGGATAGCTAATTCAATCTGCCATAACCTTACAGCACCATCTATGACAAAAAAGCCCATCTCAAGATCACTCACCCACCACTGTGACCCAGGGCATGTATGGTGGGTTGCTCTATATACCACCACCGCCTACAATTAGCTCGAATTAGGGGTTTTATGGTGAGTCCTTTTTAGGGTCCACCGTACCACAGCCACGACTCGTGAAAGCCCAGAAAAGGGTCTGCCGACGTTCTCGGGTTAAGTGAAAAATGGGAAAGTGTAAAAGATAATACAAATATTGAAAAAGTTTTTGGAACATTTAAAAAAATAATGGAAACCACAACAAAAAGTGTTAGGGATGAAAGTGGTGAAAGATGGAAAAAGAAAAGGAAATTAATGGTGGACAGAAGAGATAAGAAGGATAGTAAAAGAGAAAAGGGAACTTTTTAAGAAAACTCAAGAAAGAAATGTGGCTGAGCAAGTAAAAAGGGAAAGGAAAAAGAAATATAGAGAATGCAAAATGAAATCAAAACAATTATGCAATAAAAGAAAGTAAGAAGAGAGTTGATGACGACTTTGGAAAAAGACTAAGTGAAAAATATAAAGGGAACAGGAAATCATATTGGAAAGAGGTAAAAAATGAAAGAAATGCAGAAAATATCTCCTCAAGTAAAATAATGAAGTTATGGATGAGAATGGAAAGATGTTGAAAGACGGGGAAGCTGTGAAAGAGAGATGGAGAGAATATTTCAAAAACTTAATGAATTTTGAGGATGGACGTCCAGCAGCTGTAACAGCAGCAGTTTTGAGTAGAGGTAGAGGAGGAGTATATACAGAAAGAAGTAACATATGAAGAAGTAAATCGGGCAATAAGAAAATAAAAAAAATGGAACGGCAGCAGGAATTGATGGAATCACAGCAGAAATGTTGAAGTGTGGAGGAGATGTAGTTGTTAAATGGATGGTCAAGATATGGGAAGTAGCATGGGAGGGGGGGAGGGAGGGTTCCAGCAGACTGGACAAAAGCCATCACTGTCCCAGTTTACAAGGGGAAGGGCAGGAGAGGGGAATGTGGGAGCTAAAGAGGTATAAGTCTCCGGAGTATAAACGGAAAGGTATATGGAAAAGTCATAATAGAGAGGGTGCAAAGACTTACAGAAGAGAAAATCAGTGAAGAACAAGGAGGCTTCAGGAAGGGAAGGGGATGTGTGGATCAGATATTTTCCTTCAGGATGGTAGTAGAAAAAATAATAGCAAAAGGAAAGAAACTATACGCTGCCTTCATGGATTTGGAAAAAGCTTATGACAGAGTCGATTGGATTGCATTGTGGGATGTTTTAAAGATTTATGGTGTGGGAGGAAAACTGCTTAGTGCAAAAGTCTTTCTATGAGGATGCATCTGCATGTGTCTAAATTACTGGAGAAACAAGTGAACATTTTGAGATAAAAGAAGGCTTAAGCCAAGGGCGTGTCATGTCACCATGGTTATTCAATATTTATATGGATGGTGTTATTAGAGAAATGAAGGGCAAAGTTGGAGAAGTTGGAGTAAGAATGTTTGATGAGGGAAGGAAGTGGGTACGGAATTTGATACTAGCTGTTTGCTGATGACACAGTGCTCATTGCAGAAAATGAAAGTGACCTACAAAATTTGGTCAGTGTTTTTGATAGTCTCTGTAACAGGAGAAAGCTGAAAGTAAATGTCAACAAAAGTAAAGTGATGGTTTGTGAGCGAAATAGAAGTGAGGTTTTAGATTTTGTATGCCCATATAGAGTGGGAATTGAATGTGAAAAAGAATGCAATAATAATTTTCAATGGTGAAGAAATGGAGGAGGTCAATGAGTTTAAGTACCTTGGATCAGTTATGTGTAAGCATGGTGTTACGGAGGGAGAGATAAGAGAAAGGGCATTGCAAGGAAAAAGGGTGGTAGGGTCTTTGGGACGAATCATGAATGGCAGAAGTGTGAGTATGGAGGTAAAGAGGGATTTGAGAAATACAATAATAGTACCAACCCTCACATATGCAAGTGAAACATGGGCCTGGAATGAAAGTCAGAGGTCTAGAGTGCAGGCAGTGGAAATGAGTTATTTGAGGAGTGCTTGTGGTGTGAGTAGAATGGATGGAATGAGTAATGAGTGAACGAGCATTTTGGAATGTGTAACAGGGGTGGAGGGAAGAAGTGTGGCGTGGTGGAAGAAATGAAGCGACAGACTTTAAAGTGGTTTGGCCACATGGAGCGAATGGAGAAGAGTAAGATGACCAGAAGGGTATATGTGAGTGAGATAGAGGGAGGGAATGCTAGAGGACGACGTCCAGTGAAATGGAGGGATAGGGTGCAGGAGTACAATAGGGAGAGGGGGGAAAAATCTTTGAGAAACTTTGAGCAGACAAGGAGGGAGTGTCTGGATAGAGAAAGTTGGAAGCTCTTCTGAAGTGGCCATACCCTGGTGGGAGCTCCTAGGAGCAGGCATCGATGAAATGATGAATGATGATGAATTATTACAATCCTCATGTCTCCCTTTGCCCATGCTCCATACCTATGAATTAGCTTGTACTGGAAGGTGTCTGCCAAGAAAAAATCACTCTCAGCACAAACATCCACAAGGTATTGTCAATTCTCATTCATTCCATCCACAGCCCACTTCACAACCACACCATCTATCTCCCTGTTTCCAACTTTTGCGTTCATATTCACAAACACAAGAATCCTTCTTTCATTCATTGAATAGTAGGGTCCAAAGGACCCCACTATTCAATGGCTAATCAATGGGTCTAGGTTTCACAAAAAGTTTGAATAATGAATATAAATTTTTCTAATTATATCAACTAGCACAATTGAAGTGGGGGTTAAGTTTCAATCTAATTTCCTGACTCCAGAAAATTCGAGGGTAATACTGAAGAAGGGGTAGCCACCTCTCACCAAGTTAATTTTACATTGTGTTCTATTTTGGTCCCTGAATGCAGGGCAGTAAGAAATAACTTCCAGAATATAAAAGAAATATTTACATAATGATGCAAAATGTTTATGGAACTAAAGCTTGACCTAAAACCATCACCACCCTGCTCCGACTGATCATTAGGCACTGACTTTGCTGTGAGTCAGAGATGAAGAGACCAGTCTCCTTACTGCACGTGTGAAAACAATGCATTGACTGGCGAAAATAATCCTCATTAATTCAACCAATCACAGTGCTTCATTTAGCCGTGGCAGGCAAAAGCAGAAAAATTTGATCCAGTCTCAGGCTGGCACCTGCATGGAAGTGATCTACTTGGCCTGCATTGAAAGTTTTTTTGCAGAAGTGATTAATCAATTAAGAATCAGTTGACTTTTTACGTAATCAGGGTGTTCTACCAAAGGTTCTTGAGTGTCCAAAGTGTAAAACCGACAAGATGGGCAGATTTAGCGGTGAGCGAAGCTATGCTGGATGAAGCATCCATAGCAAATGTGGAGGGTCGAGGGGGAGCCCCCAACCATGTTAGGGGTTAAGATAGGTTAGGTTTGGTTGACGTCGCTTTTGAATCTTGCTTGAGACCAGCTTCCTCATGCCTGGTGGTAGTGTATTGCAGCCGTGACTGGGATTTTAGCATTCATGGACAGTGTCTTGGTACCTTTGATCAGGGGTTACCATACTCATAATTTCATCATCGCGTTGATTTTGTCATTGCTTGCATTTTGAATCCTTGTTCGACATACATACGTAACTCTTGTAAATCGGTTAAAGGTGCAATTTTTAAAGATTTAAGCAAATTATGGACTTAGAGTGCGCGGCTGCATCAATGTACCACTCCGTAAAAGCTGAGGAAGGGAAGCTCCATGTTTTTTTGTTGTTTTTATCAACTCAAAATTCTAAGGCAATGTCTTTGGTAAATGAGTGGCTTGCAATGGCAAAGCAATATGGCACTGTTGTATGGACACAAAATGCTTCACATAGCACCAAGGTGTTCGATGCTGTGAGGCGGGCGATGTTATGGAAAAATACCCTGAATTAATCTGTACACACCATTTGATGCTGTCGGCGTGCTGCCCACCAGTTGTTCATCCTCCCTTTCGGGCTTCCTGATAAATGGGTACCTGGGGACACCTGGGGAAGGCACACTGTGGTGACCCCCTGGCCCTGTGCCCGAATTTACGAGTAATGGGTGAAAACATGTCTGGCTTACCGGCACGCGTCGCCCCTGCGTTGTCTCGAAGCAGCGGGAGGTAGGGCTGGGCACGATACGATTCCGGAATCGATTCCAGCGATTCCGCTTCAAGCTTCCAGGTATCGAGTGGTATGACTGGTATCGATACCTTGGCTTGACGATTCCACTAGCTTAATTTCTCCTGGCAATCTGGCAGACAATGGCATCGTGGAGGGAAAAACGGCATTTGATTGGTCGATACTCTGTGTCTGTGACGTCAGGCAAGTGTTGCCAGATGCGCGTGCCTCCGTCAGGCCCAGTACATAAATAAGGGTGGAGGAGCGACCCACGGCAGTCCAGAATCGTTTGGCAACTCCCGGCCGCGCGGGAGGCAGAACGATGGAAGCGATTCCGGAATCGATACCAGCGATTCCAACAGCCTCTGGAATCGGAATCGGCGATTCTCAAAAAAGCGATTCTTGCCCACCCCTAGCGGGAGGGACGTGTTGTAGGAATCAGCCCTCCGCAAAATAGCTCGCAGAGAGGGGTTAAACTTGCTTACCTTTTCTATATATCACTCACTGCTATCGTTTACTTGTCCTGTTTCGACTCCAATACACGGCACAAACATCAGAGCAACACTTTTAATCAAGAGAAGGCTTTATAACAAACGAATAGGGCAGATTTTATAGAGAATTACCCCACGTTGATGCATGTTGCCTCAGTTCTGGCTTATTTGGTCTGTTGGTCTGGTGTTCTGTTTCCTTGCAGGCAATATCAGTCAACATGAAGATCAAAAGTGGACAAACTAGAACAAAACCAGGCAAATTAATAGGTTTCCCTGGTGTGTATTCCCCAGTGCGCATGCGTGGTGGACATCAGAGCGACTTATTTCTGCGAGGAGGTATTTCTCACAACACCGGCTACGAGTCCATAGCAGGCTTGGAGGAAGAATGGACGCAGAGTTATATACATAACTGTGAGAATGGAGCAGGGATACCATTGGACAGTATGAAATGCCTGAATTTTTACTCTTTACTACACTCCCACACGTCCTCTGCGTGTAACGAAACACGCGAGAAATTAATCCAGACAAGGAAAGGTTTTGCCGGCGCCGGGGATCGAACCCGCGACCAGCGTAACGGGAGAGCCACTCCTTTACCAGTCGGCCAAAGAGGTACCTTCCCTGGCTAAGTGGGTTATGGGAGGCTCGCCTATCAGGCAAGTCGTGTCACTACACGTATTGGCTATACAGGCAGCGCCACATGCGGCCACTCAACTCCAAGCTGTCCTTTCCACTAATTTTGACACATGCAGATGCATCCTCATAGAAAGACTTTATTGCACTGAGCAGTTTTCCTCCCACACCATAAATCTTTAAAACATCCCGCAATGCAATCCAATCGAATCTGTCATAAGCTTTTTCTAAGTCCATGAAGGCAGCGTATAGTTTCTTTCCTTTTGCTATTATTTTTTTTACTACCATCCTGAAGGAAAATATCTGATTGATTCCATCAGTTCCTGCTGCCTTTCCATTTTTTAATCTTTTTATTGCCTGATTTACTTCTTCATGTGTTATACTTCTTTCTTTATATACTCCTCCTCTACCTCCGCTCAAAACTTGCTGTTACAGCTGCTGGACGTCCATCATCAAAATTCATTAAGTTTTTTAAATATTCTCTCCATCTCTCTTTCACAGCTTCCCCGTCTTTCAACATCTTTCCATTCTCATCCATAACTTCATTTATTTTACTTGAGGAGATATTTTCTGCATGTCTTTCGTTTTTTACTTCTTTCCAATATGATTTCCTGTTCCCTTTATATTTTTCACTTACTGTTTTTCCAAAGTCTTCATCAACTCTCTTCTTACTTTCTTTTATTGCTTGTTTTAATTTCATTTTGCATTCTCTATATTTCTTTTTCCTTTCCCTTTTTACTTGTTCAGACACATTTCTTTCTTTCTCTTTTACTATCCTCCTCATGTTGGTGGTAGCGAGTGTTCTAAGTGCTAATCGGTTCACGGACAGAGAAAATCATATCCGCCAGGGTTACTTTATTAGACAAAACTTACACAGTTCATCACGACAAGGACAACACATAGGATAGGTGTTTGTTTGTGTATGCGTTTGTGTGAATGTTGTTTGTGTAGGTTAACATTTAAGTGTTGGTGTATGTGTGGAACATTGTGTAACGGTGGACAACAAGAGAACGTGGACGGACAGTCAAAGGTAAACGAATACAAGGAAAGTTAACGATGAAGACGCGACAAGACAGACTGGCAGACACAGTGACGATGGACATTACATGAAAACACTGAGAATCTTAGTCTCTCTTTGCAGCACCCCATTTTCTTGTCACTGAGGGGAAGGAACACGGAATTTGAGCGGTGACTGCTACACTCATCTCTTCTGTCCACCATGAATTTCCTTTTCTTTTTCCATCTCTCACCACTTTCATGCCTAACACTTTTTTGTTGTAGTTACCATTACTTCTTTAAATGTTCCAAAAACTTTTTCAATATCTGTACTATCTTTCACACTTTCCCATTTTTCACTTAAGGCCTCTGCCATTTCACGGTTATACTCATCTTTTATTTCTTTTTCCTGTAAATTTTCTATCTTCAGTATTTCCTTTTTTACTTCACCTTTCTTTTCAAACACCCACTTTTGCAAGATGGTCAGAGCCATCGAACATCCCGCTTACTACCTTCGCGTCACAGATATCCTTTCTCAGTCTTCCATCTACTGCCACATAATCAATCAATCCTTTCTGCTCATAATCATTCCCCCTCCTCCATGTGTATATGTGGATATAGGCAAAAGTAATAAAGCCCCACACATCAGAAGTTGTATTGCTTTGCCTAGGTTATGCAGATGATGTAGTATTAGTGGAAGGACTTTGCCTGATCCTAAATGACTTTGGTATGGAATGGAAACTTATCTTTAAACATAATAATGGAAATTCACACCAGCAGTAGGACAGCGGGTGCTGGGAAACAATAATATCTTAGAGGTAATAGAGACATATGGTTATTTAGCATTTCAGATAAGCAAGGAGGCCATAGGAGAAAGCACAAAGAAAAGTAAATGAAGCCAAGATAAGGAAAATGACGGATGTTAACGTCAGTGGTAGAGAAGGGAAATTAGCCAGTATGAATATGGAAGTTGCCTTTGGATGAGGAAGGTAGTAACCCCACAGCTATCTTGTATGGGTCAGCAGGACTAACACTGAAGATGTCAGGAGATTAGAAGTCATTCAAGATCAGTTGGCATGATAGTGTTC
This sequence comes from Eriocheir sinensis, assembly GCF_024679095.1. Taxonomy (NCBI): domain Eukaryota; kingdom Metazoa; phylum Arthropoda; class Malacostraca; order Decapoda; family Varunidae; genus Eriocheir; species Eriocheir sinensis. Next base: position 4,762,745 of record NC_066519.1, read on the forward strand.
ACATGCTCTCAGGAAATGGAGTGGAGCTTCTGAGAAAGGTTAAAAAAGGGGAAGCTGAGTTTCAAAGAGAGGAAATGAGTGAACATCGGTGGGCCAAATTAATATAACACTGGAAATTCAAGACAATCCCCTTTGGTGAAAGGAAATATACAGAGAGGAAAAGCATATGACGACACTGGAGCAGAGTGAAACAATGTGAATGGGAGACCTGTCAAAGATAGTTGAGAAAAGTGGCCTCAGTAAATGGAGAAGTACCTATACCTATCTATAGTACAGCAGATAGGTGTGGAAGCTCGGGAAACATTAGAACATTTTATAATAGTACTAGTGATTGTGTGCCTTGACCCACTGAGGTAAAGATATACCAGAGTAACCTGACAAAGTTGATATATATCAAAATAAATAAACAAGAAAGTCACTGAACACACGAGTCTGAAATTATGGTAGCCATCTCACGTGAGGCTAATGCATTATGTGTTGTATGTTGGTCTCTGAATACAGTACAGTGACAAACAGCTTGAATATTGAAGAAACTTCAAACTATTGAAGAGTGTGAATTAACGCATCTTAGCACATTGCATTTTGGCAGTAGAGGGGTCAGGTTAGGTTGGTCATAGACTAGGCATAGTTAGGTTTGGTCAGGTCTGGTTAGATTTAGTTTGTTTTTGACTTGTTTACTTTTATTATTTGGTAATTCCGTGTGATACGCTTCGCGCTACGCCTTTGTTGTCACCGGCGGCTGAGGAGACGACGTCGAGGCAGTAATACACATATTTTACCAAAACACACAAAAGAATAGTGGAGGTACACCGGAAACATGAAAAGATACACCTATATAACGATCATAGGCAATAAAGACCACAAGAGGAAGAAGAAGAAGGCTCGTTTATGTCGATCATTTACTCCACTGTTGTGTCTATTGTTTCCAAACAAGCTTTTGTGTACAGATAGATAACGTGTTGAATTCATTATAGCTATTTCATCTCTGCATAATATGCACTGTGGTAGCTATATACAATGCTTTTGCAAGTGGTCGTTTTGCTAGGCGATGCACTTCATACCGGTATTTTGCTAAAAAAATACTTAGCTTAGAGTCCGCTAAGGGGAATTCTAAGTAATACTTAAGGGCCTATGCTTAGCTAAAAGTTGTTAAGTGCTGGGCTTAGTATTATTCTTAGAATATTTGTGCATACGGCCCCTGTATCCTGGAGGCAGCCTCAGACGCACTCTAGTACATAACTTGAATTCTATGGAAAGTACTGCTTTGACAGTTCACCGATTGGCCACGTGTGGAGCTGCCTGTATAGCCAATACGGTCCATTGTCGTACTCAGAGCATGGCAAGGTGTGTGTTTTGAAGATATTAGGGAAGTGTGGTATTATATTCTAAGTTTGCAGACGATACAAAGATTGGTAACTCGGTTCTCACTGACGAAGACAGGCAAAGCCTCCAAGAGGATTTGCACAAAATTTCAGTTTGGTCGGATAGATGGGAGATGCCTTTTAACGCAGACAAGTGCCAGGTCCTTCAAGTTAGAACAAGAAATAAGAAGTTCGATTACGAAATGCGCGGCGTTAAACTCACAAGCGTTCAATGCGTTAAGAACCTGGGGGTCAAAATCGCGTCAAACCTCAAATTTTCACAGCAATGCATCGATGCAGCAAATAAAGCGAACAGAATGTTGGGCTTCATTAAAAGAAACTTTTTATTCAAGAATAAAGATGTAATACTTCCACTCTACAATAGTTTAGTCAGACCCCACTTGGAATATGCGGTACAGTTTTGGTTTCCTCACCATGCAAAGGACATTGCTAAATTAGAAGGTGTTCAGCGTCGGGCAACAAAAATTATCCCTTCCTTGCGCAACAAATCCTACGATGAAAGGCTTTCCACCCTTAACATGTTCTCACTTGAGAAACGTCGCCTCCGAGTAAAACTAATCGAATGTTTTAAAATACTTAATGGTTTCACGAATGCAGACAGAACAAAATTGTTTATGATCGATGACACTTTGCGAACGAGGAACAATGGCACAAAACTCAAATGTAGACAAGTAAATTCAGACTGCACCAAATTTTTCTTCACCAACGTTGTAGTGTGAGAATGGAATAAGCTCCCACCATCAGTGGTCCAGTGTAACACGATTGACTCCTTTAAAAACAAGCTCGACCGTCACTTCCTTGAACTTAATGTTAACTAAAGTAGAAAAGCAACGTTTTGGAGCCATCTGATTAGTGTAGATTCACTTAGGTTTAAGGACAGACCACCTAGTCTGGACCATGGGGTGTGTGTGGTCTGATTTTCTATGTAATTCTATGTAATTCTCTCTCTCTCTCTCTCTCTCTCTCTCTCTCTCTCTCTCTCTCTCTCTCTCTCTCTCTCTCTCTCTCTCTCTCTCTCTCTCTCTCTCTCTCTCTCTCTCTCTCTCTCTGTATCACCCTTTCCCCTACCCTTCCCTTCTCTCTCCCTCCTTTCTCTCTCTCTCCCTTCCATATCCTTCTCTCCTACCTCTCCTTCCTCTTTCTTATCTCTTCTCTCCTCTTCTCCCTTTCTCTTTACTGTTTCAGATTCTCCCCTCCCCTTCCCTCTTTATCTCCCCCTCACCTTCTGTTTCTATCCCTCCTCTATATCCTCTCATACCCGTCTCTTCCTCCATCCTCCCTTGCCCCCCTCACCTTCTTGAGCAGCTTGGCGCAGGACGGCCATCCACAGCCCTGCGCGAAGCCGTTCACCGCCCACAGCACGGCCCACAGCGTCGGGTCCTTCCGTGCGCGAGAAGAGAAGCGTGCTGGCTCTACTCAACGCCAGGCCTGGAGTGGTGATTAATGGTTAGTGGTTTGTGGTGGTTGTGGGGAGGGTGTTAGTGGTGGTGGGGGTTGTGTTAGTGGTGGTAGTGTGGGGGTTTAGTGTGTCAGTAGTGGTTAGTGTGCGTAGTTTAGTGGGAGAGGTTAGTGGTGAGGATGTTGGTAAGTAATGGTTAGTGGGGTGTTATAAGTTATGTAGATGGTTAGTAGTGGTGGTTAGTGTTAGTGGCAGTGGTTAGTGGTAAGGGTGTTAGTGGAGAGCGTGTTAGTGGTGTGGTGGTGTTAATGTTAGTGGTGGTGTTAGTGGTGCTAGACTACATAAGTTAGTGTCATCAATGGTGTTAGTGTTAGTGGTAGTGATGTCAAGTGCTAGGGGTAGTGATGGTGGCTAGAGGTAGTGTGCAGTGGTGTTAGATTAGAGAAGTTAGTGTCATTAGTGTTTGGTTAGAGGAGTAATGTTAATAATAGTGGTACTGGTGTTAGTGGAAGTGGTGTTAGTGGTAATAGAGTTAGAGATAGTTAAAGTTAAGGGAGGAGGAGGAGGAGGAGGAGGAAAAAGTGAAACGGGTTCTTTACGAGTTCTGGAAGGAAAGGGAAAAGAAGTGGACGACAACCACTCAGGAATAGATAAGAGGAAACAAAGGGGAGGCCGCTGCAAAGATTACCTCTACGACCTTCAACTGAACTGAACCTATTATATTCTCAAACGTTTCGAGGCCTTGGAATATCCATTTCAAGAGGCTCTCGTAGAAGTTGTTGGGATTTCCATGGCTGTTTTCATATCTCTGGCGGTAGTTTTGCAAGATTTCTACGCCATGAACAAGAAAAAACACGCTTGAGAATCCGACGCATTATTTCTGGGGCCGTAGAAAATTTTCTTGCCAAGAGCCAGAAGCGTCTGAGATTGCGAGTCCTGAACTGAACATGACTCTGACCATTTGGGAAACACTGTGGAGGTATTTAGGGGTTGCTATGCTCGGCTTAAACAAGACAGAGGTGGATAGGCAAGACTACTAGATTCTCCCTCCTTTTAACCTACGTGGAGGATTTAAAGCAAATGGCAATACTGAGCCAATATGACCGAAGATTATATTACTATCCACGTTATATCATCATCAACACTAGACGCATCATTAAGGTCGATCTGCTGCATTTGAGACACATTTCCAAATACTGCAGTGCAATACGAAGGGTCACAGCACGGAGGTGTGTGTGTGTGTGTGTGTGTGTGTGTGTGTGTGTGTGTGTGTGTGTGTGTGTGTGTGTGTTCGTGGGTGGGTGGGAGAGGGGCATCACTGAGTACTACATTCCGAGTAAGTAAGTAACTAACTAACTAAAGTAAATAGCCAAAATAAGTAACCAAAGTAAGTAAGTCTGCCTATATCTGCCTATCTTTGCTTATATCTGTCTGTCTATCTATCCATCTATCTACCTCTCTATCTCTGTTTCTCTCTCATCTTCCTCAGCTCACTTCGCCTATGTACAAAATTAGCTTCACATCAACATCAAGATCTAAAGTAACCAACAATCTAAAGTCTCGGTATGTATTCGGCCACATTTAGCACCAGGAGATTACTCAGCAAGAAGTTATGCAGCAAGATTTCCAGCTGATGGCAGAGAATGTAACGTATAATGCCTGCAGGGTGAATAATTTGCTACGGGCGGGGCACTGCCTAAGCGGGGCCGCGGTAAAACTCTACGGTCCCGGCCAGCCACGTTTAAATTACTCTCTCTCTCTCTCTCTCTCTCTCTCTCTCTCTCTCTCTCTCTCTCTCTCTCTCTCTCTCTCTCTCTCTCTCTCTCTCTCTCTCTCTCTCTCTCTCTCTCTCTCTCTCTCTCTCTCTCTCTCTCTCTCTCTCTCTCTCTCTCTCTCTCTCTCTCTCTCTCTCTCTCTGTGTGTGTGTGTGTGTGTGTGTGTGTGTGTGTGTGTGTGTGTCCAATTTTCTGCGCCTATTTGTGTTTGTTAGTTATTTAGTGAGTGAGTTAGTTGGTCATTTAGTTAGTTTGTTCGTTTATTAGAAAGTTAGTCAATCAGTCAGTTACTAGTCGGACAGTTATTTATTTAGTTAGTTAGTTAGTCTGTGTGTCTGTGTGTCCAAGTTTATGTACCGATTTGTGTTTGTCAGTTAGTTAGATAGTTATAGTTTGGTAGGTAGGTAGCTAGGTGGAAGAAGTTATCAAGTCAGTAGGTTAGTCAGTCAGTTAGTGTGCTAGTGCTTGTGATAATTTTTCTGTGCCTCAGTCAGTCGGTCAGTCAGTCTATTCACAGGTGTTCCCCGGCGCCGAGGCAGCGTTTGCCGGGCGTCTCCTCAGTGGCTGGTCCCTCCCTGGCTCGTGGAGGTGTCTGCCCCTCACACACTCTCTCGTGGTACAGGTTTATGCATATTCATTCGGTAGTAATGTTTCATATATAGTTTTATTTCATATATAAGTTTATTCACTCTAGCTTTCCGGCGGCAGTATTTTTCTTTTACGGATAATAATTTTAAGTCTTCAAGAGTAGTTTTCTTTCTGGGAATGAAGTACGCTGTTTCCTCCTCTGATGACATAATTTCCTGTCTGCATGTCTTGGCAACACTGGCGGGCGGAACGCTGACCAGCGGACTATTGCTGCACGCATCACTAAACAACAAGCACGGCTGGAGTTGGATGAGGCAAGGCGAGGTGGCAATGTTCACTTTGCGTACTAGCGGCAAAACCAGCCCAACACGCCCGACGCAAAAACCCGCAACTTAGCAAGGACACAGTGAATTGCAGACAAACCTAGCCACGAGAGACAACAACCATTATTTTTACAGGAAAGGAAGCAGCTCAAGGGTAAAAATATATGAGTAAAAAAAATCTGTTCATCACTGCTCCTCTGTCAGAAGATATAGATGAGTGGCCAATGGAGAGGTCAGAGAGGTTAGAGAGAGAGAGAGAGAGAGAGAGAGAGAGAGAGAGAGAGAGAGAGAGAGAGAGAGAGAGAGAGAGAGAGAGAGAGAGAGAGAGAGAGAGAGAGAGAGAGAGAGAGAGAGAGAGAGAGAAGTGACGATGGGGACGAGGATGCAGGTAACGTTGGGAATGACAGTCAAGAAGAAGAAAAAGAAGAAGAAGAAGAAGAAGAACATAAGAACATAAAAACGTAAGGAGTCTGCAAGAAGCCGGTTGGGAAGAAGAAGAAGAAGAAAAAGAAGAAGAAAAATAGTAATAATAATAATAACAATAATAATAATAAAATAATAATAATAATAATAATAATAATAATAATAATAATAATAATAATAATAATAATAATAATAATAATAATAATAATAATAATAATAATAATAATAATAATAATAATAATAATAATAATGGTAATAGTAATGATAATAAGAATAATAATAAGAAGCAGAAGGATAAAGTCGGGACAGACCATAACTTCTAATCAAAGCCTGGATAAAGATCTTTTTTTATTGAGGCCATTCTAGTTGTTTGGTGTGATGAATTTTCAGCAAAATATGTGATGGAAAAAAAAAAAAACTAAAATATGTTGCTTTACTTCGTGCTTCGTTTCCGTGAGAAATTCAGAGACAAAATCATTGATACTACAGACCCTGCAGCAAGGGGGGAAGGAAGGGGGGGCAGGAACCGCCGCGCGCCCCGCCGTGCTGGGGGAAGGCTGGGGGCTATGATGAGGAAAAAGAATAGAGGGGGAGAAGGAGGACGAGGAGGAGGAGGAGGAGGAACAGGAGTAAGAGAAGTAGCGGAAGATTAGTGGTGATAAAATAATTGATATTGATAAAGATTATGATGATTTTGATGATAATGATGATGATGATGATGATGATGATGATGATGATGATATTGGAGGAGGAGGAGGAGGAGGAGGAAGAAGAAGAAGAAGAGGAAGGGGAAGATGAGGGGGAGGAGGAGGATTGGGAGGATAATGATAACGATGATTTAAGTGATAACGACAAAGCCGGAGATACGGACGAAGGAGTGGCACGGAGACCCTCACAACACCCATGGGCCGTGGCTTGGAATCCACGCATAAACACACGCCGAGAAAACATGGGAGTGTAACGGAGACAGCCACAAGACGAACTCCTGGCTGAGGTACGAGTACTGTGAGTTACAGGGAAAGTCCAGAAACACTGAACTTCTCAGCGATGAAAGCAAAAAGGACAATAATTAGCAGGAATACGCTATGATAATGTAGGACTGGAAAAGAAAAATAGTGACCGTCTGCCACAGCAAATACAGATCGGCCTGAAAGGAAACTAGAGATGAAAGTACGAAAAGAGAGATAACATAAGTAGAAGATTTACTATTAAGAGTTTAGTAGCACAGTAAGTTAAGTAAGAGTAATCAAAAATAGTAATTAGTAAAAGTTTAGAAGCCAAAACTTTGTGGCAAACTGTCCAAATCTTTCGGGAAGTCTAAGGCAACAGGAAACGTCTGTATGTGTGTGTGTGTGTGTGTGTTACACAGAGAGAGAGAGAGAGAGACGTTCGATATTTTTAGCATATATCGCACTGGAGTCTTATCCATTATCTACTCACACACACACACACACACACACACACACAAACACACACACACAATCAGTCACACACAGTGAGCCACGATGCACGCTACGCTGTCCTTACTCCTGCTGCTTCTTACGTCATCAACCAGCCCCGCCTTGGACCATCGCTGTCCCGCCGATATTACCATCTCGGGTGCTGAGGAATGGGCGAACATTACCACCGTGCAGAGTATCACGACATACCAACAGGCATACTTGTTCGTGCACCCCGATGCAGGCTTCCAGGGCGTCAGGATCGTGGCGGCGGGCGATGGCTGGCTGGGCGACGCCTGGTTCACGCTGGACAGCACTTGCTTTCCTCTGGACGCAGAGTGGTGGTTGTTGCATGCAGAGGAATGGAGAGTGCAGAACAATTACAATAACAATGATGACGATCTTGTGTTTAGAGTATGGACTGGTGTGTGTGATCTTGAGTGCCGCAGGAGAGGGCGCTTCCCTGGTGGCGGCGGGAGTCTTATTGTAGCGGCTCAGGGGCCCTCAAGGTGGAGATTAGAGGACCCGAGGCCACCATGCCCGCTCACAAATTACAGACGACAAAGTTTAACGTACCAAACAATAAACTGCACTAAGCCTACAGCCACCAGCGCCAACACCACCTCCTCCACCACCACCTTCACCTCTACTGCCTCCACCACAAAGGTTGTAATGGTAGCAGTTGTGATGGTGGTGGTTATGACTGTCGTTGTCGTTGTGGTGACGGTGGTGGTGAAAAGGCGCGTCCAGCAGCCAAGAAATGCATCGGCAGGAGGTTGGTCTCTCTCTCTCTCTCTCTCTCTCTCTCTCTCTCTCTCTCTCTCTCTCTCTAGTAGTAGTAGTAGTAGTAGTAGTAGTAGTAGGAGGAGGAGGAGGAGGAGGAGGAGGAGTTGTTGTAGTTGTTGTTGTTGTTGTTGTTGTTGTAGTAGTAAACTAGTAGTAGTAGTAGTAGTAGTAGTAGTAGACTAGTAGTAGTAGTAGTGGTAGTATATAGTATTTGTATTAGTATATAGTAGTAGTAGTAGTAGTAGTATATATTATTATTATTAGTAGTAGTAGTATATTTCTGTTACTCACGGAAAAATCATGCATTTAGTTTTGGAAGAATTTATCTTAAGTTTTAAATCTGCAATGTTATCTCTAAAGCCTTTTAGTAATTGTTCCAAGTCTGGTTTTGTCTCAGCAAATAGGACGATGCCATCAGCATAACCCAGAAAATTGGCCCTAAATGTTCCCACCCGACATTCAAGATAAAGATCGGAAACATGCCTGATAACACTATCTATATATAATTGAAAAAAGAGGTAACAAAACCCCTCCCTGCCATACCCCAGTATTCATATCGTAGAAACATCCATTTTTTCCACACCAAGTAATTCTAGCTTTCTGGTTTCTTAAATAATGTTAAAAATTCTATTAATAGATCACTTAATATTAAATGATCAACTTTATCAGACGCTTTTCTTAAGTTCATAAATGCAGCATATGCCTTGCCATCCATTTCTGTGTAAGGAAAAGCTATTTATTTCATTAATAAAAAAACAAACAGGCATCATTTGTTGACATCTCGCTACTAAAGTCCAGCTGTGTAAATTTGAAAGAAATTTTTCTTCTAAAACAATTAAAATGTGCATTTCAAAAAGCTTTAAAAGACATGAAGATATCATTACAAGTCTGTAATTGGTGGAATCAATAACATTGACATTAGCACTCTTTACAATAGGTCTAATATTTCCTTTGAGTAATTCATTGGGTATATAGCAGTGGAGGAGGCAGGTGCCCATGGACAGTGCAGTGCTACACAACAGCTCCTGTGAGGCAGACTTCAGGGGCGGTGACTGGGTGGCCTCCTCCACCATCAATAATGAACAGTTTTAATTCTCGGGTGAAGCAACAAGATGAAACTTTCTAGAATGTAACCACACATCTTTCAAGTCATTTAATAGTTCATAGTCATCTTCAAGGTAGTCATTAATTTCTTCAACAAAAAAATATTATAAGAACCTAATTTTTTTCACTTCATTTTCCCAATCAATGATTTTGAGATATCAAGTTTGTTTTGTTGCATTTTTATTTTACTCCAAACACAAACAAACATTGTTTTACATGAATTTCTCTTTTATGGAAAGTATTTTTTTTCCGCTTCATTTTTTTGCACTGAGATGGCTTGTCTTTGCAATGTTTTCTACGGCCAGTCATATTTTTTTGTATTCTATGCCGTCTCTTTTTCTTCTACAGGCCAACTGTTTTATAATCCTCTGGAGATTTGCTATGCAGCTCCTTAACGTGTCTATACCAGCCAGGTATGACTAAATTTATTTTTCTTAATTATGTCTTCACCAAAATGATTTGAAGCACACTAAATACATTTACAAAAAGTCTTGGAAACTTTATCAATTTGTGCTACGTGTTCAGCACGACGGCACCCACGCTCACAGCAGCGAACAGCCTCACAGAAAAATGCCCCGCTAAGCTGTCCAGTAATGGCTTCACATATTTCTCGATAGTCATCAGTGCCAAGCCGACTCCACGGTACGAAACACTCATCTGTGTGACTGTCAACAACCTTCCATATGTCTTTTAAAATGGTACCGTTAGCAAGATGAATATTTCCTGCCATGGGCAAGTGATTTGATCCAACTATATCAATTAAATAATCTATTTTATCCATGAATCTGTCATTTGTGTTGCTACCTAAAATATGATCAAGGACAAAAGTAAAAGTATTAGAATCCAAAATATCAAAATTGATACAAGATAATTTTTTTTTTTTTGCAGAAAAATTCATCATAGTATTCAAAGCCCTTCCCACAAATGGGTCTGCATTAAAATCACCCAAAAATATACATCGTTAAAAGTATCATTAAGTAAAACGTATTTCAACGAATGCAGTCTTTTCAAGCACTCATCCACGGTCTTTAGTTCCCAGGCAATACTCTTCATATACACATTGATCAATATAATTTTCAAGCCTCCCACTGACACTTGCAAGGCAGTGTAGTCCTTATCGAGCATAAGTGCCGTGACAGCACATGGCAGATCATTTTTCCACATGCAAATCAAACCACCGCCACACCTTCCAGCGTTAGATATCAAGCACTCTTCAGAGTATGTGGCAGGAACACCGAAACGTCCCTAATTTTCACTAATAAAGTCAGTATCACCTAACCTATCTTCTGCAAGAAAAGTTTCCTGGAGGAAAACTAAATCTTATTTATAAAGTAGTAGTAGTAGTAGTAGTAGTAGTAGTAGTAGTAGCTGTAGAGTTAATGTAAGAGATAGGAGCAGCATTAGTAAGTATAGTAGCAGCAGCAGCAGCAGCAGTATTTCTGTTATCAATCCCAGCATATCTTTGCCACACCTGCAGATATGAAGTGGCAATCCCGAGGCGCCGCCCCGACCGCCCGCGAGAGCATGAACAGCCTGTACGAGGCCTACGACAACACCGGCGGGAGATAGATCACCCTGTTGATCTAGGGTGAAGGGTCAAGAGCAACCTGTACGAGCCCGTCAGGAATTTAAGGAAACAAAATCATTGATCCTACACAGCCGATCCTGCACCAAGGGGGGGCGGGGGGACGATGGGGCGGAATCCCCTTGGAATATACTGACATTAAGAACACTTTCCTTATTTATAAAGTTATAAAATACTAAACCACTTGATCATCAAGCCATAAATTGAAAATAAGTTCAAGTAGCTAAAACAATTAAAAATAGACAGGACCACCTGGTTGACATGTTGAATTATGAACACTTCCCCAGAAATAAAAAAAGTATTGTGTCTGCCGCCCGCTCCTCCAGGGAGTGTGACGATGCCAATTTTGCCGCAGTTTCCATAAAGTTGATTACTCTTCACAAGAAATTTCCTCGATTTTGCTCCTGGTCTGTACAAGCTGGTGAAGACTGTCCTCATCGATAAGCTGCAGCCAGTCTCTTCAACTCATCAAGATTGGAGGGCCGTCCCCAGCTCTGCGGGCACGACCTGCTCGCCGCTGCAACCCTGCAGGGCCTCTCTGTGCTCCACGGGCAGGGCATAAAGCCATCAACAGAGATACGGTGAAATGTGATGGAATGGCGCAACTTCTCATTGGCGTCATTCCATCCCTTTTAGATGAAGGTTTATATGCTTTACTGCTGTTTCCTTGCTGATTTGTGAAACACAAGTGGTCCACGAAGGATGACAGAGGTGGACCTACCGTCGGATGACTCATTTGAGAGAGAGAGAGAGAGAGAGAGAGAGAGAGAGAGAGAGAGAGAGAGAGAGAGAGAGAGAGAGAGAGAGAGAGAGAGAGAGAGAGAGAGAGAGAGAGAGAGAGATAGAGAGAGAGAGAGAGAGAGAGAGAGAGAGAGAGAGAGAGAGAGAGAGAGAGAGAGAGAGAGAGAGAGAGAGAGAGAGAGAGAGAAGACCGGGGGTTCTTCATACTTCATACTTTTCTTCATACTTAATCTAGGGTGGAGGTGGCCTGCACAGTGGAAGGAGGCCAGGGTCACACCCGTACACAAGAAAAAATCTAGGTTTGAGCCAGGTAATTACAGGCCAATATTACTCATCCCAATCATGAGTAAGATATTTGAGAGGATCATCGGGGAGCAACTGACATCCTTCCTCGAGGAGAACCACCTGCATGTCACCAAAGCAGTTTGGCTTTCGGAAGGGCCGTTTTACTTCCGAGCTCCTCCTTCTTCTCTCAAAGTCCTGGCATGCATGACGCCCTTGATGACGGCCACCCCTCTCTCTTGATTTCCCTGGACATAGCTGGCGCGTTTGACTCCGTTTAGCACAGCGGTCTGACGGCGAAGCTGCAGCAACTAGGCACCACGGGGGACCTGCTGCACCTGCTTTCTAACTACCTGTCAGGGAGGAGCCTCCGCGTATCAGTCAACGGAAGCACCTCGACCAGCTTCCCGGTGGAGGCCTCCGTTCCACAGGGGTCCGTCCTTGGACCTATTCTGTGGAACATATACTTCAACGACCTCCTGCAAACCATCCCGGCACCACGCGCTTACGCCGACGACTGCACCCTCTCCAGAACATACAAGAGGGAGGAAGCCCAGGACGCGATAGAGTCCGTCAACAGACAGTTGGCAGACATAATGGCCTGGGGAGAGAGGTGGCAAGTCAGGTTTGCCTCTGACAAAACTCAGGCCATGGTAATATCACGCTCTCGGGAGGACGCGAGGCAACTCCACGGCAGGCTGAGATTCGGGAACGACACCATCCCTTTGCAGGGAAGCATCGACATCCTAGGGGTGGAGGTGGACTCTCAGCTGCGCTTCGACCGTTACTTTGAAAGGGTGGCGCATAAAGCCTCACAGAAGGTGACCCTCCTGCGCCGCATGAAGAATCTCCTTGACGCTGAACCTTTTAGAAGGCCTTGCCTGAACACCCTTTACAAGGCACAAGTCCGTCCAGTAATGGAGTATGCACCGCTCACCTGGATGGCCAGTGCCCGCTGCCACCTCAGCCTGCTGGACAAGGTGCAGAGGATGGCAAAACGTCTCATAAGCGGCACCCAGCACCACCGACCGAGCCAGTGGGAGGGACAACGACGGCGACAAAAACAACAACAGCAACAACAACAACCACACGAGGGACGGGCAGGAGCAGCCACGAACCAGCTGGACAGCCTGGAGCACCGCCGCCGAGTCGCTGCCCTGACGGTGCTACACAAGGCACAAGTGGGCCAAGTGCCCCACCTGACGGACCTGAAGGCTACCCGGAGGAGGCCTGAGCGTAGCACGAGAACGGTCCTGAGCAACGCCTCTCTTCTGGAATTGCCAAGGGGCCGCTCCAGCACCCACCAACGCGCCTTCTCCATCGCAGCGGTGGTGTGGTGGAACAACCTCACTGCTGATGTTGACGTAACATAACTGTCCACTCAGCAGATGAAGGTTGCGTCCAACAGGTGGCTACACCTACACCCACCGTAAAAAGCGTAAATGTAAACGCTTATAAATAACTGTAAAAACTTGTAAATAATTGTATAAAATAGAAATGTATTCTTGGCAGAGGCTTTCAAATAGCTCCCCACCGGACGGGGGAACTTTAGCTTCAGAAAAAAATACTGCCATGTACTAATGTACAAAACATGTGTAAAATAAGAGAGAGAGAGAGAGAGAGAGAGAGAGAGAGAGAGAGAGAGAGAGAGAGAGAGAGAGAGAGAGAGAGAGAGAGAGAGAGAGAGAGAGAGAGAGAGAGAGAGAGAGAGAGAGAGAGAGAGAGAGAGAGAGAGAGAGAGAGAGAGAGAGAGAGAGAGAGAGAGATTGATATTTTTATTGGCCTTTTATAGCATAATAATATATATTACATATATCCATAGTACAGCCCAGGTCCATTAAGCAGGGAGCTCTTATATGGACCCTGTTTAATGAACAAAGAAATGTAAAAAAACATGCAGATGTTATGGCCTAGCTGAAAACATTAACATTGTATACTATGCATTACATACACATACATATACACCCATACATACATACACATACATATACAATACATACAGACACACATACATGTATATACACATCCATATGTATACATATACCTACACACATACACATACATACATACATATATATACACATACGCCTATACACAGATACACATGTACAGTCATACAAGTTTATGCGTATTGCCTACACACCTAAGTACATGTACATACCGAACTAAATATGCAAGTACTCACGTACATACATACATACACTATATATATATATATATATATATCTATATATATATATATATATATATATATATATATATATACACGCACGCATAAATACACACATACATGCATACGACAAACCAACCATGCATATACAAATACATAAAAAAATACTCATATATACGTACATACAAACACATACACAAATACATATACATGCACATCCACATACATGCACACATGCATACACATACTTACATATACAAACATATACACAACATGCACACATACATATATATATATATATATATATATATATATATATATATATATATATATATATATATATATAAATATATATACACACACACATACACATGATATACACACACATACACATACATACGTAACACATATACGTATACACATACATATACATGCATACAGTACATATACACAATACACATGCATCAACACACATATTCATACATACACATACATATATTCATATATATGAACACGTACGCATACATACAATAATGATACTAAATAGTTTCAATAATACAATAAAGTATGGCTAGTGTTCATAACTTTGCAGTAACAATGATTTGATTTTTCCTTTGAATACATTAATTAAAGTAAGGGATTTCATATTCTGTGGGAGGTTGTTTCAGTGTGTGACGCCCCGCACACTCACGCTGCGCTGAGCCTGAACAGTGCGGCAGTACGGTACTCTTAAGTCATTTGGTCGTCTTGAGTTGGTGTTGTGAGACAGTGGGTGGAATATGTTTACGGGGTACACATGTAAAGCTTTGAACATAAATAAACATGTCTGTGGTATTATAAGGTCCGGCAATTTGAGAAGCTTGTGGTCACAAAAGAGAAGGTTGGTATGCTCATATTTTGATTTGTAAGACATGACCCTAATAACTTTTTTCTGTACAACAAATAATTGATCTATAGGAGTTTTGAATGCTCCTCCCCAAACTGCCGAACAATAAATTAAAAGTGGATATACAGTGGAGTAATATATTCGTTTTAGCGAATCCTTAGTTACATTATTTCTAATTTTATATATAACACCATTTATTTGAGATATTCTAATACACAGTTGCTGCAAGTGAGCTTTCCACGTTAGATTTTCGTCAATAGTTACACCAAAAAATTTCATTGTGTTGACTCGACTTAATGATTTATTATTTAATTTTATATCAATATTATCTTGATTTCAATGTATAAAACTAGATACCATATAGAATGTCTTTGAAACATTCAGTGTTAATCTATTAGCTTTAATCCAATGTGAAACATTTATTAGTTCTTTATCTAAAATTTATGTAATCTCATTAATACTATGGCCCTGAACATATATTGTGGTATCATCTGCAAACAACAACAAAATTAATTTATTACTTGTATGTATTATGTCGTTAACATATATCAAAAACAGAATTGGTCCCAGAATAGACCCTTGTGGAACACCGCACCTGACAGGACTGTAGGAAGAAGAGATGTTATTGTGTACAGTAAATTGTGTTCTGGGAGACAAGTAGCTTCTTAAAATTAAAAAGTTATAAGCTTTTCCATTTATGCCATATATACTTAATTTGTATTATAAAATATGATGAGATATGGCATCAAAAGCTTTACTTAAATCGCAAAACACTGTGATTTGATTATTTTTATTATCTAGTGTGTTATGAATACTTTGGCAAAGATGGTGAATAGATAGTTCTGTGGAGTAATTGGGTCTAAAGTCATACTGACAGTCAGTTAGAAGTGAAAATTTTGTAAAGTAGTCAATCAGTCTAGTGGCAAATAATTTATCGAATATTTTAATAATGCTTGGAAGGATAGAACCGGTCTATAATTATTATAATTAGATTTTTCACCTTTCTTGAAGATTGGTATAGCTATATTTGCAATTGTTTAGGAAAGTAACCCTCAGTAAAACATTTATTTATAATGAATTTTAGACAAAGAGAAATCTCAGTGCAGCATTCATAAGTTATTTTTATATCGATGTCATCAAACCCAGGAGACGTGACTATTATTTTTTTTCTTCCTGCTCTGTTGTAGGTTTAAGAAAAAAGGAGAAAGGGACTGGCTCTGGAAGAAAAGACTCGAATGAAACTGGAGATGAACCGATGTCTGAGGCTAATTTGCTTCCAATATTTGAAAAGTAATTATTGAATTCGTCTGCTATATCACTGCTGTTAGATAAAGTTTTATCTTGAAAATTTATTGAGGTTGGCAATTTTGATATATTTTTTTCCCCATTAAATTATGTAAAGTTTCCCATGTTTTTTTTTCACCTGATTGTTCACCAAGTTTTTCTTTAAAGTAATTTTCTTTGGCTGTCCTTATTGCTGATGTTAACATATTCCTATATCGTTTGAATATGGTTTCATAGGTTATTGGCGTATAACTTTTGTAATTTATTGCGATGTTTTATGGACTTTACTATACCTGGAGTTATGTAAGGCTTACCAAAATGTTTTTCTTTAATAAAAAAATATTTTATAGGGAAGTGAATGTCGTAAAGCCTCTTAAATGTATTCATATATAAGTTAAGAATATTTTCAATTCCATCCGTATTAACTAGTTCTGAGTCCCATTTTTAATTTTGTAATTCTTCCTTGAAGGTTGCAGTTTTATCACTGGTAATAATTCTTTTGGTTACATGAAAATATGATGTATTGTTGAGGGCATGTGTAGAAAAAAGACTAAATACCAGAAAGTGATCACTGATTGGTGAATAAAATATACCACTTTTTATATAATTATGAATGTCATTTGACCAAATATGGTCAATTAATGTTGCAGAAGTAGATGTTACTCTGGTTGGTCTTGTAATACTTTGAAAGAAATTGTAGGAGTGGAACACATTAACATACGAAATAACATTGTTATTGTCATTTAACAGATTAACATTGAAATCTCCCATCAAATAACATGGTGAATTAAGACTCGAGAGTAAAATCAAAATTTCTTCCATTGACTCAAAAAAATCATTGAGTGATGCATTGGGTTGTCTGTAAAAAACGCCTATTATGAAGCTAGAGGGCTTGATAATTTCGATACATAGCGATGCAAGGTGGGGTAATTTTAAGCAGGCGTTAGTAATATTTTCTCCTTGAAACTTGTTGTGAAGATACAAAGCTAAGCCGCCCCCTTGTGTTGACTTATTTTGAAAGTAAGAAGAGTAATTGCTCTGACTATATAAATTACATATGCTATCATTCAGGCGAGTTTCACACAACCCGATAACATCATATGTTATAGAAGACTGATTTAAGCACTGATCAAGTAAAGAATCAAGGTGTTGAGGGATATTACTTATATTGAAAGGCAATATTTTTAAAATATTTGCAGGAAAAGTCTGATGTGAGTCCTCATTACAGAAAACATACTCACATGTTGGCTCGATCTGGAAGAATCGGATCACTTGATTGATCTATTACATGATTAGGTCTATCTAATTCACTAGAATTATATGTTAATGTATTTACTATTTACAATGCTAAGAGGGTAGTTATTATTGTCCACAATGATCATATTAGGAAACTCAAGGTCATTTAAATTAAGAAATGGTAGGTATTGGTTAATATGCATTATAAAGATTTAGATATTGTGTTACAGCAGTAATGTTTCTACTGCAAATGACGAGTTATTTGTTCACGGCACAACGGAGACTCTTTTTCACTTGCCTATGCTGTGTCGTGGCAGCAAGTGTAGTAGCAGGACCGGAAGGAGCAGGGCCGGATCCAGACCCCAAATCTGACGGATGCCAATTTTGTCAGAATCTTGTTGCGGTTTATCGATCGCACGCGCGCAAAGCCAGCTGGGGGTCTTGTTTTTTGTGCATTTAGAGACAAATGTAGTAAATTGAGAGGGGTTAAAAATGAATTGTCAAGGAGTATGCTTTGACTAATAATAAATAAGTATTCAGAAATAAAACACAACTAGTAGCAGTAGTAGCAGCAGCAGCAGCAGTTGTATTATTAGTAGTAGTACACAAAGAAACACAAAGGAAGAACAAACAACAGCAGAACTGCTGGTCCTTACGAGGCTGTTTGTGAGAAGCTACACTAACTATCTAATCAAACAAAGCTGGCAGGAAAGGAAAAAGAACCATGCAGCATGGAAAAACTGCATGGAAATTATGTGGGAAAGAGGAAAGAACTACCATTACTTCTACTACTGACCGGGCGATAAAAGCGGACAAGGACACCAGTATTCGAAAGAACTTAACGTTATTACGGCAATGAGTAATATCTTAGTTGATGGTTGGATTCAAAATACTAGTCTAATCTATTCTTGAAGGACGTAATTGTTGTACTATCAACGACATCACAGGGTAGAGAGTTCCAAACATTAACAACTCGACTGAAGAAGTGTTTAGCTTCGTACGACGAGAATCTTTTACCACTTATCTTCAAATAGTGAATTCTTCTTGTTCTATTTGATCGATCAATTGTAAAGTAAGTAATCTTCCGCATTAATATTACTGAATCCTTTAAACATTTTAAACACTTCTATTAGATCGCTTCGCATTCTTCGTTTTGAGAGGCTGAATAAATTTACTTCCTTGGGCCTTTGTTCATAAGATAAATTTCTCAACCTAGGAAACATTTTTGTTACCCTCCGTTGAACCCGTTCCAACTTTTCTATGTCTTTTCTGTAATAGAGAGACCAAAAAACTGTACACAGTACTCTAGATGGGGTTGAACCAACGAATTATACAGTTTTAATATTACTTTTTCCGATTTATTATTAAAGACTCGTCCGATGAAGCCAACCAATTTGTTTGCAGTTTTAACGACCTCTGAACAATGCTGACCGGGCTTTAAAACGCTTGATATAGTGATTCCAAGATCCTTTTCTTTACTTATTGCAGAAAGTTGTTGGCCATTCATTACGTACTGAATGCGATTGCTATTGTTTCCGGTGTGTAACACTTTACGTTTGTCAACGTTAAATTTCATTTCCCATTGATTGACCCAACATGCAAGTCGATCTAGATCTGATTGTAAAGCTTCTTCGTCGAGTGTCGCAGTTACTTTACTAGCAATTTTTGTGTCATCAGCAAATTTTGATACTTTGCAAGTGAGCCCATCATCGATATCATTAACATAAATTAAGAAGAGCATGGGGCCAAGCACTGATCCTTGAGGTACGCCGCTTCTGACATCGAGCCAGTTAGATGTAACACCGTTTAGAACTACTCTCTGTTTCCGCTCAGAGAGCCAGTCCACAAGCCAATTAGGAATGTTACCCGAGATACCGTGTGCCAAAAGTTTGCTGAGTAATCGTTGGTGGGGGATCTTATCAAATGCCTTTTGAAAATCCAAATATATGATATCTACTGATCTGCTTTCATCGAACACCTCAAAAATATAATGAAAAAAATCAAGTAAGTTAGTTAAACACGAACGTTTACTACGGAAGCCATGTTGCGAATTATTTATTATATTATTTTCTTCGAAGAATTTCACCATATTGTTGCGAATGATAGTCTCCATTAACTTACAAACAATCGATCAGGCTAATTGGCCGATAGTTTCCTGGATGAGACTTGTCCCCCTTTTTGAAAATTGGTGTGACATTTGCTAGTTTCCAATCCGAAGGAACTTTTCCAGCTGTTAAAATTTTATTGAATGTGATGGAGAGCGGTTTACATATATGATGTTTGATTTATTTTAAGACCCTATAGGTAATTTTGTCTGGACCAGGAGCTTTGCTTATTTTAATCGTTTCAATTGTAGGTAAAATGTCACTTTCTACGATGAGCACGCCACTTAACATCTTTTCGGTCCTTCTAACCTCCGGCGGTTGAGGTGATGAACAATCTTCGTCGGTAAATACGGCTGCGAAATAGTTATTTAGGATTGTAGCCATTTCATTTACATCGTTCGTATGATTACCATTATCATTAGCAAGCGGTCCGATACCACAAGTGAGTGACTTTTTATTATTTGCAAAGCTAAAAAATTCTTTAGGATTAGATTTACTTGTTTCCGGTATATATTCCTCAAGATTTGTCTTGCTTCGTTATATTAATTTCTTTGTTTCGCGGCGAATTCTGTCCAACTCTAGTTTGTCAGCCTCACTCTGAGTAGATATGTATCTACTGTATACGCGTTTTTTAAGAGATAGGCTATTTTGAATTTCGTTATTCCACCATTTGGGTTTCTTCTTAAAAGCTGAACGTCTGTTACGATAGGGTATGCATATGCTTATGGCATTGTTCAATATTGTGGTGAAGGCCCCCCAAGAGTTATCAATATCTGTCTCCACCGAAATTATAGTCCAGTCAGAATTATTTAGAATTGATCGGAGTCTTACGAAATTCGCTCTCTGATAATCAGGCACCTTTTCCTTACAGGAGTTACTTTACTTTCTTTTATGTTGATGCTGAATGTGATTTTTCGGAGATCGCTAGAACAAAAAATTGGACCAACATTTACTTCGTTAACTAGATCAGCTGTCGTTGAAAAGATAAGGTCAAGTATATTATTTTCCCGAGTCGATTGTTGAACGTTTTGATGTAAATCACTTTCTAGTAAATTTGTGTACAGGTCGAGCCCTGTATGACAGTTCAACGGTTCACCCGATCTTTTCACTGGCAAGTTAAAGTCCCCAACAATTACTGCCTCGCAACTGCTACTTGTTTCTAATAATAATTCACTTAATGCGTGGTCGATATCAAGAGTATGCCTTGGCGATCTGTAGATAAGTCCAATTACTATTTTACAAGATTTATTTTTAATTTCAATGAAGACCGTGTCCACATTGGTTATAATATCTGTTTTCACGGATACTGGATGGAGAGAGTTGTGGATATATTAGATAACGCCTCAACCCTGTCTGTTCTCTCTTTCATGACTAAAAATAGTATAACCCGGTAATCTATATTCCGCAATGAAATCTCTATTTGAAGTGTCTATCCAAGATTCTGTGACTCCGATGATGTGATAATGATTTGTAGCTGCGAGGACTTCTAAGCCGGATTCAGAAAGCACTTATAACGATGTAACTCCGAGATACATCCCTCCGCACTTACATCGGGATTCGGAAAACAGAAAGAACGATGTAGCCGAGGATGTAACTCGGTTGCAAGACTTTAGTTACGCCAGTCTCGGAGGAGGTGTAACACTTGCATCCTTTATCAATTTTCAATGAAATGCCTTTTATATAATGTTTCCCGATAAGGAAATAAGAGTATATGGGCCAATAAAGCAATATCCTTCCATAAAAGCGAGATGCTACAGCGGGGATGAAATATATCTTGTAGAGTTCACTATAGCCGTCAGCCCGTCAACGGCTGAAGTAGAAGAGGAAGACTGGTTCTTCTTCTTCTTTTGACCTGTAACCGCTTTGTATCGGTGCCGTTTTCACAGTCGTTTTGTTTGTTTTGATCGTTACCACTTAAAACTGGCCGATGGGGTAGTGGCGGCTGCGGGGTTAGCCTAGCCCCGCACCTTACCACACACTCTTAACACCTCTCGCTTCCTCTGCAGCCGCCACTACTCCATCGGCCAGTTTCACGTGGAAAACTGTGGCGTCGATCGGCGCCATTGGTAACGATCAAAACAAAAAAAACGACTGTGAAAGCGGCCCTTAAGGTCCTCCTTGGTTATTCAGACTCAAATACTTAGCTCTACACACTCAGATACTTTGCCTACACGGTCTTTTGCTTTTCTAATTTACTTTCCTTTGTTTCCTTTACTTTAGTCTACTTTGGTCTTTCTGCATTTCCCTTTTCTATCCTTTTGTTTGTTTTCTACTATTACATTTGTTCTTTTCATTTATCTTTTACTGCTGTATTCTTGTCTCCTTGGAGGAATAATACACTGTATTATTCTTCCTCCAAGATTTTCTCCAACACAGCTGATGCTGCAGCTGCCTTGTGATTGGCTGGCACGCTTTGCTGAAGCGATTTGGATTCGCTGGTGAGCCTGATGACGTCATGAAGACTTTCGCCCAATCAGCTGCCTCTCTGATTTACATCCCTCCCACATCCTTTTTTCTGAATTCAGATGTAGCAAAGGATATACGGATGGTGTAGGTCTAAGCGATGTAGGGAGTTACAGCCTCGAATTTACATCCTCTTTTCTGAATCCGGCCCCTGGGTCCCGAGCAAAATCGTTCCCGTGAAATAACGGTCTGTGAGCTATAGACGCAACACACATCCGCTCAGGACCACGGACGACCACTCACCCAACCATTTATTTTATATTTTCTTCACACACGTTGACACCTCCATCCAACAAGCTCACTGAATGCTGAATGAATGAATGAATGAAGAGAGGACCCAGGGTGGGGTCAAGTCTGCGGCTAAATTCACAAAGCCTTAGTGCGTAGTTTTGGGTCCTTAGTGAGTAGTTTTGAGAACATTGTGATACACAAAGCTCGCGCGGTAATAACTACCAACTAATCGATGACGTCACGGGTTAGCGCGCGGATTCACAATGCTTTACCGCGCTCTGTGTGACGCTAAATTTGTTGTTAAATAACTACTGCTTCGGGGGTGTAGTAAACGCTATCAATATTATTATATTTACGTATAAATGCTTATAAATCGCGTTTTTCAACTTGAAATATAACTTTGCGAGTAGAGGAAGCCCATTTCTTTATAAAATTATGAGATATACACACTTTGAGAGGCATATGATAAGTGTGGGCGGTATGGCAACACCCTGCCGAGGGATTGCCAGACCTCCCTCCTCCTTCATCTTCCTACCTTCTCATCCATTCGATCATCCATCCATCTCTGCATTTGTCCCTCCGTGGGACCATGGACCGTTGTCGGGTGACAGCCCATGAGTTGGGCTACAGATATGGCAAGACAGTCTTAACTTTTCCTCGTTCCTTCCTTCCGTCCTTGTCTGCCTCGGTATATATATGTGCCACATTATTTTTAATTTGCTCTCTTCCTGCCTCAATCTCCTCCTTATCTTCTTTTTCTTCCCCTTAAGCATGTTCTTAGATAACAAGACATCGAACAGCAGAGTTACCTTGACGTAAATGTGCAGCAAACAACGAAATAATTGTTCCAAGATTATGATTTAGTACAGTTTGCCTTAAAATAAAGAAAATGGGAAAAGAGAACGGGTTCATTTGAACCAGCAGTTGGAGGGGCCTCTCTAGGATTGGCTGACGGTTTTGTGAACATGCTTGTGATTCGCTGCAAGGGCAATGACGTCATCAACCAATCAGCGGCCTCCCTGACTTAGCGCGCTTCTAACTACCATCTAAAGTTTGCTCTGTGAATCTGACGCTAACGTCGGTCGCTAAATCAATAGTGCGTAGTTATGTTAGTTCGTAGTTAGTGAGTATGTTTGTGAATTCCAGCCCTGGCGTATCGATCATACTCCAGACCATACAGCATGTATGACAGTGTGGTTCATAGTCAGGTCCAAAGTCTAATCATACCAAGTCTGTTCACGCGCAGGAGAAGCGTGGCAAAGAGGTGACGTCATACTGCCTCGGTGGGTCCGAGGCATGGGGGTAGAATTGGTGGAGTCGACTCGACCCGCTAATCCCGTTCATTGAGGTGAAGCCGCCGAACTGTCATTTTTAGGGCCGCAAGATGAGAGATACCCGGGTGAGAGCCCACGTCCACTACCTTAGTTGTTAACTCCTGACCCCGTCTCATTCATTATGATGGTGGTGTTTTTGAGTACTGTACATTTATTGTTGCGGTAGATCTATTTCATAAATACCTGACCTGACAACACCTGGCAGCCTGGCCGAGCCCATTAAGGGGCAGCCTGACCTGACATCACCTGACACCTGGCAGGTGTCCACAGCCTTGCGGCCCTAAAAATGACAGCTCGGCGGATTCCCTTTTCAGGACTGATGTCGACTCCACAAAGTCTACCTTCATGGTCCGGGGACAGAAAACGAAGTAATTGATTGGTGACTTGTATTTTTTTTTATTTTGTCCACTAGCTGTATGTATACTACCTTTCCAATCATTCTATTATTTCTCTATTAACTCCAAGCATACTATTCATATTTAACAAAAAATCTTTATTCCACGTTTGTGTTTATAATTGGATGTGCAGCTTTAATGCCGAGATTTTCTCTTTTTCTACTACAATCCCGGTCCCACACGTCCTCTGCGTGTATCGAAACACACGATAAATTAATGAAGACAAGGAGAGGGTTTTGCCGGCTGCCCGGGATTGAACCTAGCTGCGACCAGCGTGACGGGAGAACTTTACCAGTCGGCCAAAGAGGTACCCCGCTCGCCGAGTGGGTTATGGGAGGCTCGCCCATCAGGCCTAGTCGCCACACTACACAGCCACCTACAGCACATTTATTAGGCATCCTGGTCCACGTCAACGCTGTGCACCCGACCCCGTCTCGTTGCAGACTGACTCCGCCGTGACTCGGTCCCACGCAAGGAGACTATAATAGTCTCCTTGGGCCCGGATCCAAAGAGAAGGCTGCTCACCGACATCGTTATCGTTATCGAACGTTTGCCCGGACGACATCGCTAAATTCAGATCTAAAGAGGATATCGCTCGGGCTTCGCTACTGCAGAAAGCCAACTGACTGGGTAAGCGCCACGATGATGTCATCAGACTCGACAGCCAATCACAGCAGGTCTTTGAAAAATTTTCAGCCAATCATACGGCTGCATTCCTCAGCTGTGGCGGCCAACGTTGTCAGATTGTCGTACTCAGCCGATTATATTTCCAACTTCCTACCCCAAAACGGTCTTCTGGGCTGCAATAACGAAACTCATTTATAGTTATCGTTAAAAAAGTTAGATCCTGATGTTTCTTGGCAATAGTTAGGCAACTTAGGCGTTAGAAACCGGTAAATACTATGCTCTGAGTACGATAACCCTCACCTTACACACGGCAGGAAAGTACTGTTATGCCGGACGTGTTACTTGGGTTCCGTGTCGCCGTCAGGAGACTCCGTGGGAGGGAGATATGTAAACACCTTGCACAGCTTCTGTAGTTTAGTATTCTTCCTTAGTAGTACACTTCACTCTGACTCTTCACTTACCACTAGCTTACTATGACTGGGACTGTCCCCTCTCGCCCTCTTCTCCTATATATATCCAAAACAGTACAGTCTAGAACGTTACAGTATATTTTAGATCATACAAAAACATGTAGCAAAAATATGTGCGAGTTGGCAACACTTCTCGCCTGGCGCCTGACCGCTAGCCCCGCGGGGCGCGGACGGCTCGCCTTGCTCCCCGCCCCCCTGCTCGCTCCTCCCGGAGCCTTCTAGAGGCCCATGGATGCTGGGGGAAGCTTCCAGCACAACAGTTCTTTTACCCAGAAAATGGTTCAACCACTAAGGAAAATGCGGCGGCCGAGGTTCAGTGAGTCTGAGCTGCTGACAATAGTTGAGGAGGTGAAGAGAGAGGCAGTCATCATGGGGAAACATGACTACGGGGTATAACGGGAGAAGAAGCAGCCTATAGCTGGCAGCAAGTCGTTCTCAGCCTCTTATGGTTGCCGATTTCCGACACAAAAATTATCTCCTGGGCCCCGATAACTGGATTCATATATTGTTATAGTCATAATGATTGATTATTAGTGCTTCTGGGCTGTTGAATATCAACACCGTGGCTAAGATCTGGAGGTGAACGGAGGGTAGAGAAGGGCTGGTCGCGGCTTGATCTCTGTCTTCTTGCTGAGACTTGTTTATTTCAACGACAGGAATTTATACAGACAAAACCCGAGAAAGGCAAACATGTTATAGTAGGATATCAATGTATTATTATTATTTAATATCACCACGAATTAGGCATACAATTGTCAATGGAAAAACCCCACGACAGATAGATCACGCCTATTGGTTCATATTTACAGCTATCAACATATGCTCCTATTTTGTGAATGGTTTACACCATAGTATGAACAAAGACACTCTCGCTAAACTCGGCGACACCTTTAAACAGTTGGCTCGTCCTTCAAGTGAGGAGGAATTGGAGCAAGGTGCAAACACCGGTGATTTAAATGTGGTGAATTTGCGATCGGGGGCTACGTACTCTTCCCTCCCAAGGGATAGCGCCCCTTCACCTTCAGAATCGTCTGAATACTTAACCCCCACTCGGCCGAACACAATGCCTGTCGATCCACCTCCCCCTCCTCCTCCTGGGGCCCCACACCACTTCCCCCCGCCCCCGATTCGGGTCATTCCAACTCACGCCAGTATTCGACAATTCTCGGGAGGCGAGACCGATTTTTCGGCGCGACAGTTTTTAGATTTGTGTGAATCTGCCATCGTAAATTCCTCCATTACGGAAGATCATGATAAAATCGCTTTCATTCGGTCACGGTTACTTCCAGGCTCTCGGGCACTGAATTTGATGCAGTCCTCAGCGTTCGCTTCGGGGGACATTGGTGTAAACTATGAGGTTTTTAAAGGGAATTTCATTAAAATCTTCGGGGGCGGGAGTAAACCAAGCATCGTTAGACAGATGGCACACACGGTTGAGTCCCTCCAAAAAAATTCCTCAACAAAGCCGATTTGGGACGCCATGATTGAGGCCAATCAGCTGGCGGTTGACTGTGTCAAGAGCTTGGAAGACGCGCTCTGGCTTCCAGGGGGCTGTATGCAAAAGCACCAGGTGAAGACAGCTTTCGAGTTGTTTTTTTACTTATTTCATATTTCAGAGAAGAACCGCCGTTCTGCCCTCCCTTTGGCCTTCAAACCGAGCGGGAAGTTGGTTGACTTCGTCTCAGAGTTAGAGGTCAAGGTTCAGGAACACCCTCACCATCAACCCCTCGCCACGGCAGCAGCATTGCAAGCACAAAGTAAGGCATCTCTCACCTGTAGTTTTTGCAAACAATCAGGACATTCTGAACATTCTTGTTTCGCGAAACGTAGGGAATCAACACATTCGAGACGGGGCTCAGATAGGAGGTCAGGAGGTTACAGGGGCGCGCATCATTCATCACACAGGAACCCTAGGCCAAACCATCAGCGGAAGGCTGCCTTTTGCCATATCCACGGGAATTGTTTTCATGATTCAGGCAGTTGTCCTGCAATACAAAAGGCCAAGGAGGAACAGAAGTACAAGTCCTCAGCGGACAGTAAACCACACTCCTCTTTTCAGAATAAAAAGACATGACTTCGTGACAGCCCCGAGGCGTACATCCAAGTGTCCCTTAAGGAAAATACTAATTGGGAGCAACTTGACTCCGTCATTGCCGCCTTGGGACGGACAAGCATAATTGCCCTCCCTTGCAAGGTGGGCAAAATTTCACTCACCTTAGCGGTTGACACAGGTGCCACAGTCAATGTCATCTCCGACTCCGCTTACAGGTCTCTGACACGACAGGCGAGTGGGGAAATTTGGCCGCTCCAAGAGAACGACCTGAATGTGGTAGGCGTGACGGGCACCACTTTGGGAATCCTTGGGCGAGTACCGCTAACAGTCAGCTTACATGAAAAAGTATGTCCCTTTCGAGATTTCTTTTATGTCTCTAGCAGGTTTGCTTTACCTGTGGATGGGATCTTAGGATTAAACGCCATGAAAAACCTGCACATAACCATAAACCCTGAAAACAACGCGATCGTGTATCAAGGCCGACGCATACAGGGGATGGTCAATCCATCGCCTCTGTCAACTGTAATCTCACCCTCAGAGGTGGAAAATGACCAACCCACCACAGACTCAGGGGCTGCCACCGCCCAAGTGTCCCCTCTTACGGTCAAACCGCACGAAACCATTGCAGACTTGTGGCGGACAGTAACGGCAGTCGTAGAAGGTCCTCATATAGTTCCGGATCGTGCTGCAAAACTTGTTAAAATCCGTTTGCCTAACGCCCCTCCGGCGGGCAGTGATGTGTGTATCGACGGAGTTCCTCACGTACACCGCGTGACGGTGGAGGTAACTCTTGCAACAGTCAAGGAGGGAGGTTTTGCAGAGGCATTGGTAATAAACACGTCTGGATCCCCTGTATCCTTAAAACACGGTGTTCGATTATGCCAGTGTCTAGTGTATGGGAGAAATGTCGCCCCGGAACCAGCTGAATACCCTTCAGCCCAAGTTTCAGGCATATCCTCGGCGTGTCAGGCTTCTCCCGAACAAGACACAGCTCATTTAGAGTCGTTCCTAAAAGTTGCACACTATTCCGAAATTAAGCCAACCTTAGTCCAGCTTCTGGAGCATTATCGGGGGGCGCTTGCTCTACCAGGCGAGCCGCTTGGAGTTACGCAGTGTGCTGAACACCACATTAAGTTAAAACCCAATACAAATCCTGTATATATCAATGCGTACAAGCTCCCCCCAGTCAGAGGGAGGTGGTGCAACAACTTATCTCTGAAATGTTAGAACAAGGTGTCATCAAAGAATCGAATTCCCCGTGGAATTCGCCCTTGTTCCTGGTTCCAAAGAAAGACGGTTCTTATCGTCCTGTGATTGATTTCCGGCGTGTGAACACCGCGACCGTGGATGATCATTTTCCGCTTCCCGTTCTTAGAGATCTTCTGATGTGTCTCGGTAGAGGAAATAAAGTCTTTACGAGTCTTGATCTGGTCAGTGGCTACTGGCAACTGCCCATGGCCCCCGAGTCACGTGAAATAACGGCTTTCAGCACGCCTCATGGCCACTATGAGTGGACGAGGATGCCGTTCGGGCTCAAAGGAGCTCCCTTGACTTTCCAAAGGACAATGAACAGTATGTTTGGTGACTTGCTGGGCAACTCTGTCTATGTGTATTTAGACGACATCATCATAGCAAGTAAAGACGTGCATGCACACATGGAAACACTAAAAGCAGTCCTACACAGACTTCAAGAGGTCGGATTAAAGCTCAAAATCACCAAATGTGAATTTTAAAGCCTCGGATCAAGTTCTTGGGGCATGTCGTGGACGAATTCGGCATCCACACAGTGGACGACAAAATAAAGGCTATTGCCGAGTTCCCTCAGCCAACGTCTGCGGACAAGGTACGGTCTTTCTTGGGTGTCGCAGGTTATTACAGGCCTTTCATTAAGGACTTCGCAGCTCGCGCGAGTCCCCTAACCCATCTTTTAAAGAAAGACGTACCATTTCAGTGGCTCCCAGCTCAACAAACCAGTTTTGAGGATTTAAAGAAAGCGCTTACACGGGCTCCGGTCCTTGTCTTTCCGGATTTCAAGGACCCCTTTCAGCTTTGTACCGACGCTTCGGCTAGTGGAGTAGGAGCCGCGCTGATGCAAACAGATATGTCCGGCAAAAGCATGTGATAGCGTTCGCCAGTCGAGTACTGGCTCCGGAAAAGAACTATTCTGTTACCCACCTAGAGGCTCTTGCCATTGTGTGGGCTCTGAGGCATTTTCGTGACATTGTGATGGGGTACAAAATTGTGGTGTTTACGGACCACGCGGCCATAACTGATCTTTTCAAGGGAAAAAACCTACACGGTCGTCTGGCAAGATGGTTCTTAACGATCCAAGCATACAATCCGGAGATAAAATACATCACCGGGAAAACAAATGTTGTCGCAGATGCCTTATCTCGGAATGTTCCGATAGGCGCGATTACCACCCCAGAGGTCATCCACAACTTCACTTCACCTGAGCTACACACTGCTCAGCGAGACCACCCTGTGTGGAAGAGGTTAATTTACGCCCTCGAGTCGGGAGACGAATCAAACCTTCCTGAATTGCCAGTTCCCTTTTCACAATTCTTCCTATCAGAGGACAACCTCCTTTGTAGGTCATGGCCAACCAAACCGGTACCTATAGACCAACTGGTCATCCCAGACATATACGTCCCCGTGACGCTTAAGCTGGTCCATAACACACCCATTGCGGGTCACCCAGGAAGAGACAAGACGCTATCTGTCACCAGACGAAAATTCTACTGGCCCACATTACGGGTTGATGTAGAAAAACATGTCGCACATTGCGTCGTTTGTGCTAAGCACAAGGGGTCCGTCAAAGGGCCAGCACCTATGTTGCAATACCCAGTACCAGAGGCGCCATGGGATGTTGTTAATATAGACTTACTACAGCTCCCCCAGAGCCAACATGGCTCGCGCTACTTATTGTGCGTCGACCAGTTCTCTAGGTTTCTAGTTCTAGCGCCTCTCAAGGACAAGACAGCCACACGCGTGGCCCATGCCCTCGTGACTCACGTGTTGTGTCCACATTCGTCTCCTCGAATTCTTCTGAGTGACAATGGCACCGAGTTTAGGAACTCAGTATTGAGCGAAATATGCGCTCAGTTTAACATCACGCAATCCTTCATCACAGCTTACCACCCAGCTGCTAATGGGTTGGCGGAGAGGGCTAATAGGAAAATCTTACAGGTCCTCAGGCCTATCGTGAACGATCTCCACGATAATTGGGAGGATTGGCTATCGCATATAGCCGCTTCCATAAATACGTCGGTAAACGACTCTACGGGGAAGTCTCCCTACTACATCTTGTATGGGGTGGAGAAACGTCTTCCGTACGACTTCCTAACAACCCCACAGCAACCTCTCTACAACATTGATAGGTACGCACAACAGCAGATGCATATGTTTTCCAAGATACACTCAGAAGTTAGGTGTACGTTAAAAGCTACGAAGGTTGAAATGATGTCAAAACAACACAAACAGGCCGTCCCGGTGAATTTCAAAGAGGGTGACACAGTCATGATTAAGCAAGCGGAAAGGAGTTCGAAACTGGAGGCTAAATTTGTGGGTCCTTACCGAATTGTTCGGAATGTCAGGGGAAATCGGTTCGAGGTTCTCGAGTCGAATAGTGGAGTCAGTCTAGAAGTTCACAGTGATCGTCTGAAAGTAATTCCCTCACCTTTGGACCTTGATATTGGTACTTCCCCCTCAGAGTCAAATGTTCAACAGGATAATCCCAACACCCATAGCTATAACTTGAGACCACGGGTTTAAATACTTCATTCCCACCACTTTCAGATCATGATGTTGCGTTTTCTGATCATCTTGTTGTCCCTCGGCTCCCTGCTTGCAACAACACCCATCCACCTGAAGCCTGGTGCCCTCACGGCACACATAGGAGAGGTCTTCCTCATAGAAGATGTGCTCCTCGTAAAATATCCATATACTTCCTTGACCAACACCACGGACACAATCAGGATAGTCTCAGAAAAACTACTCGGCATGGCAGACGCTATCCGGGCTACCAAGACTAGGGAATCAAAGGCTCCTTCTAGTACCAACTCTCTGACTCTTTTTCAACTACTGGAGGATAGGATTCTGTTCTTACGGGGAAAAGTTGATGAGGTAAACATGGATTATAGTTTTCACTCAGTTCACTCTCGGGTAAAGAGGGGGTTGCTCAACATCGGGGTCCGCCTCAAAGTTCCTTTTCGGTACGGCTACCAACGAGGACGTTCGCGATTTGCGGGACCACTACGCTCATGTACTTTCCTTTGCTGCTCGAAATCGCAGGGTGATCAACGCCAATTGTAGAAAACTTGCGCAATTGCATACTAACATTGAGGAACTGCTAGAGCAGACAAATAAGATGGTAGAGGTTATCAACATAGTTGTCAAACAGATCGACCAGGTGAATCAGTTTCTCCTCCTAGATCAGGCCTTGCATGTATTGGAAAACGTCATTAACTCCGTCGCAACGGCTAATCAGCAGGTTATTAGCAACATGGTTGATGCAGCGCACGGTAGAGTCACACCTGCCTTGTTCCCTCTACACGATTTGAGAACGACTGTCCAGATCGGGTATCAAAATTATAGCCTGACGCCTTTATTCACCCCGGACATGAGTCAATATTTTTACCCCTTGATTGAGTCCAGCCTCACCCCTGATGCCATAATCATTCATGTTCCCTTTCAGACGGCGGACGTGTTTGAGGCACACGAAATTGTCCCGTTCCCTTTTTCAGCAAAGGACAGTGTGTTGGCCCTGGACACGTCCCCGTCTCTTGTTCTAATCGCGAAGGATTTCGCTCTGTATTCAACGGGTAGCTACTCACTCTTGCAGTATTGCAAGGAGACCGTCTTCGGGCGATTCTATTGCTCTGCGTCTCTCTTTGCCTTCCTTCCAGTTCGGGGAGGGGTATGCGGGATCGCCCTCACCCGCGTGAACGCGTCTGACGCTCTTTCCCTGTGCCCTTACAAGCAGCTAACACCAACGCCTGTTTTCCATAAGAACTTTCAGGGTCTGCATTATTTTTATTTCCCTCAGTCCTTCTATGTATCGGTCATCTGCCCGGAGGGTACCACTTATCAACGGGTTACTGGTCACTATGCCATAGCGGAAGCATGCTATATCCGCTCCACTAACATAACAACGTACCCGTCCCGGATTCGTCTGGTTTTCACGGCCAATATTTCCCATCGAGTGTTTCCTCTACGGTCTCTCGATGACATTCATTTATCCAGCATCTCGTATGTGACTAATTCCCTTAATTCATTGTCTTTCGCGAACAAAACAGAGTTTGCGGAAACCCTGGAGGAAACGCTGCCTGATTATTTGCTTCTCCCCTACCTGTACCCTGGATTTTTTGTACCAGTGTTTCTGATGTTCGTCAGTCTCGTCGTCATGTGCTACCTTATTAGGGGAAACTCTGTCCTGCACGAGTATTTGGTTGTGCAGACGCGGCGACTGGATGCCGGGAGGCCACTGGCAAGGTAGTTTTTCCTTTTCTCAGACAAGTCAGGGGACAGAAACCTGGCTGCTCCTATACTTAACATTGTGCTGTGTTTCACTACTGTATTTTTTTTTTTAGGAGCTAGATCACCGTTTCATTGTCTGTAACTATGCCAGTTGATAGTTTCTTATACATGTGTCCTTATATTTATCTTTTGAGAGGTTTCTTATGTTTCATGTCACACACGTTGTGGTTTCCCTCTCCCTATTTATATTATAATTCCACATCTGTTCTTACATACCCAGTGTTTTAATATAATTGTATCATAGGCAGTCTGCTTGACAAACTCCCTCTATGTATGTTCATGGTACCTCGACTGCTATTTCGATTTTTATATATCGCGAGGTCGCGATCACTGGTAGGTGACCGAGCAGTGTTATAGTAGGATATCAATGTATTATTATTATTTAATATCACCACGAATTAGGCATACAATTGTCAATGGAAAAACCCCACGACAGATAGATCACGCCACCTTATAGGAATGTCGTCCGTCAGTGTTTACCGTCTCAGTTTTGTATACTTAGCACTCCGATGGTGCGTGGAGGTCACCTTGACATACGTGACCAATTGTAACCATTATTTTCCAACCTGTAACTCGCCACTCCTTCACGAGAGTCCGACTGACACACAACGACAGTCGCTCTCGCTCCGTCGCTTCTTGTACATAAAGGCTACGAATATAATTCGCCTTAAGGAAGCTGAAGTCTTAATCAACACCCTTTAAACGCCCCCCGACAAGCCCGTTACAAACATATGTACCTTTCTCAGTTTAACTAAGAATACAAAACTTGATTTACAGAAACTAAATGAAATTAATTATAATAAAGGAAAATAATGGATTCAGTAATTTCAGCTTAAACTGTTAGATTTATAAAAATATGTGGAGGAGTAATTAAAGAAACTGTACTTTACATGGGAGACTTAAATAACTTCTTTACTAACTTCAACATACTCCCCATCATAGGAGTCTAGCACTCCTATTACATATGACAACTGTATTCCTGAGCATAAAGCATCAACCTTAAATTATTCATACATATCACTTGGGAAATACAATTCACAGCCTCAGAAACTAGTCCGTCAACTTGAACTTCAACTAAAGTTACAAGTCAAGTTTTCTAGAAACTCTAACAGACCTACCAGAGAGAGTACGAGTTTCAGCAGCTGTCTCAGGAAGTGGACTAGAATCTGAGGACTCCTGGATAGCTGTATCAACTTCAGGTAAATCTTGGACAGTCTCATTAACATCAGTATACTCATGGCTAGATACTTCCAAGTTATGTAACTTCTGAACTGCCCTATTTAGTACTCCTCTGGAAGGCTTCACATTTACACTTCTGAGAACACCATCCTGACCTGGGAAAATATCTACAACCAAACCCAGGGGCCATTGTAGCATTGGAATGTTGTCCTCCTTCACAAGGACTAATTCACCTCTGTTAATACTGCATTTTGAAGTGAAACCCTTAACAACTGGGGACAAATTGGAAATATAATCTGAGCTCCACCTCTTCCAAAATTTGTCTAATGTTCTCCATTCCTCAAATCTTGAGGGGAAATACAGGAAGGTGTAGGGTCCAACTCAGAGTGAGTACTGGCATTTCTGCCAATGAGGAAATGTGAGGGAGATAAGGGCGGAGCACTATTAGGTTCGTCCCCAACATAAGTGAGAGGTCTTGAGTTTACACATGCTTCTATTTCTTGTAGTACAGTCTCTAGTTCACTTCTGGAAATATACTTAACACTTAGAGTTTTCCCCATGGCGGACTTGACAGATCTTATCAGACGTTCCCACCATCCTCCCCACCATGGAGAACGGGGGACTATAAACTCCCAGTGTGGAGATATGTGGCCAAAAACCTTCTGTATTTGCCCACTGCAAGCAACAAAAGTTTTGGCATTATCTGAGTACATCACTGAAGGTAGCCCTCTCCGTGCAATGAATCTGCATAGGGCAAGCATGCAATCCTCAACACTCATAGAGTCAGTGAGCTCTACATGTATAGCTCTGACAACAGCACAGGTGAACAGTAAAATGTAAAATTTCTTAGAAGGGAAATCAGAGCAGAATAGAGGGCCAGCAAAGTCCAGGCCAGTCACTGTAAATGGTGGAGCAGCTTTAACTCTCAGTTCTGGTAGTGGGGCTACAGGTTGGCTACAAGCTCTGGAGTCATGTCTCTGGCATCTTACACATTCCTTGATCACCGTCTTAGCAATTCTTCAAATTCCTATAATCCAGAAACTTTCTCTCAAGGTAGATACAATGATAGAAACACCTGCATGTTTGAGAAAAAGATGGTGAAACTTGACCAGTAGCTTTGCTAGGTGACCTTTATCATCTAGAAGGGATCTAGATTAATCAACTTTGACCCCTTAGGAAGAGGCTTGTCACTTAGCAGAGCCTTAATCTCATGAGGAAACATATCTCTCTGTACATGATAAAACATCTTTACCTTAGCATCATCCAACTCCTTGGCGGAAAGTGGAAATGTATCTATTTGCAGTGATCGTGATGATATTGACAACAACGAGCAAGTCCTCCTAGACCTAGAGTGACCTCAAGCTGGTATTCACCACATATCATTATTGTTTAATCATTTAGTTTTTGTCATCCAGCATCAAGCAATCATTCCCATGCAAGGATATAATGCACAACATAAGCAACTTCAATTGCTAGAAAATAAGACAATGTTGCCAGCCCCTATAGTGTGCACCGTGCAGTAAATAACTCATGTAGATAATGCCTGTTTTTCTATCACATACTTCTGTCGATGCAATGTCTTTTAGTTCTTGCTTCGGGTATATTAATTACTAATCCATTCTTATTTCTCCGACTACCATTTCCTGTGTCGATACGTCAGTCAGTTCAATACTTTTATATTCTTAGCTTGTGTTTTGCAATTCTTTGCCAATTAAATCACTGGACACATCTTAATAAATATCACAGATTTGTTTATCATATATCAGTCACATAAGTTTATTTCAGATGCTCTTAAAACAACATCTGTCCATTCATAGTCCAGCTTAACCTGGTAGCAGCAACGGGCCAAATTTGTGGCTTTACTGTGTACAAGCGATGGGCCACATTTTTGCCATGATATAAACCCCCCAAAATAGATGATGCATACCGTAAACTGATCACAAATGTGTTGATATATATTGTTATGCCGGACGTGTTACTTGGGTTCCGTGTCGCCGTCAGGAGACTCCGTGGGAGGGAGAAATGTAAACACTTCGCACAGCTTCTGTAGTTTAATATTCTTCCTTAGTAGTACACTTCACTTTGACTCTTCACTTACCACTAGCTTACTATGACTGGGACTGGGACTCTCTCGCCCTCTTCTCCTATATATATCCAGAACAGTACAGTCTAGAATGTTACAGTATATTTTAGATCATACAAGAACATGTAGCAAAAATATATGCGAGTTGGCAACACTTCCCGCCTGGCGCCTGGCCGCGCCCCGCGGGGCGCGGACGGCTCGCCTTGCTCCCCGCCCCCTTGCTCGTTTCTCCGGGAGCCTTCTAGAGGCCTATGGTCGCCGGGGGAAGCTTCCAGCACAACACTATCCCCCCCTCTTAATTGTGATCGTCCCGATCACACACTTAACTATGTACAAACATAAGATAATTAATCAAAAACATAATAATCGTCGTATCGCTGTGGACGCCTGCGTTGTCTCTGTCTTCTGTTCGTTGCCTCCTGCGCGTCTGTCTCCTGGTGCGCCTCGTCGTCGTCCGCTTCTTGGGGTGTCCCTGGAACATCTGCCGAAGCCGGGAGGTTATCTCCCTCGGCTGAAAGGGCCAGAAGGCCTACGTCGTCGTCGACCTCCTCTCGGTCCTGGACGTCCCTTGCGTTTTCGTCGGCTGCTGGGTGTCTGTAGTTGTTCCAGGTGTAGTTTCCCGGACCGTAGTACCTCCATAGGCGGTTGACGTGGACAACTTTTGGCTTGGTCTTTTCCGTTCTCCGGATTCGGTAAGTCACGTCGGAGAGGCGTTCTAGCACAGTGTAAGGGCCTTCCCAGGGGCTCTGTAACTTCGGAGACTGTCCTTTCTTCCTCTGCGGGTTGTAAAGCCAGACTCGGTCTCCTTCCTTGAAGTCAACGTGGCTTGCCCTCATATTGTAACCGCGCTTCATGGCCTCCCCGGAGAACTTCAAGGCACCTCCGACTTGATGGTGCACCTCTTCCAGCCGTTCCTCTAGTTGACGGGCAAAACTGGAGGCGTCCCTTGGAAGGCTTTCCCCAGGAGGCCTTCCTGTCAGTAGGTCCACCGGCAATCGCAGCTCACGTCCAAACATCAGCTTTGCCGGCGAATACCCCGTAGTCTCGTGGGCGGCAGACCTGTAGGCCATGAGAAGCGCAGGCAGCTTCTGATCCCATGAAGACTGATCATTGTTGCACTGCTTGGCCAACTCCTGGCCCAACGTCCAATTAAACCTCTCCACCATTCCATCTGACTGTGGGTGCAGAGGGGTGGTCCGGGTCTTCTTGATACCCAGAAGCTTGCAGCACTCAGCAAGGACTGTTGACTCAAAATTCCTTCCCTGGTCGGAATGGAGCTCGTTAGGCACACCGAAGCGACAGAAGAACTCTTCCACCAAAACCTTGGCGATGGTAGTGGCTTTCTGGTCAGGGATGGCGTAGGCTTCCGGCCACTTGGTGAAGTAATCCATTGTGACGCAGCTGTACCTATTTCCGTTCGTCGTCAGAGGCAAGGGTCCTGCTATATCCACTGCCACCCGTTCCATGGGGGCTCCAACCTGGTATAGTTGCAGTGGGGCACGGTGACGCTTCTTGGGGCCCTTCTTTGAACAGCACACCTCACACGCGTGACACCATTCTTCCACGTCCTTCCTCATGCCAACCCAGTAGAACCTTTGGCGCAGGCGACTCAGTGTCTTCTTTACCCCAAGGTGTCCGCTGGTGATGCTGTCGTGCATTTCTTTCAAGACGCCTTCCCGGGACTTCACAGGTAACACCGTGGACCAGTAGTGGTCAAGACCATCATGAGAGACCCAGCGTCGCTGCAACACCCCGTCGTCTATCCGAAGAGTGTCCCACTGAGTCCAGTAATTCTTGGTGGTAGGGCTTTCTCTCGAGATTACTTCCCACCCAGGTCGCGTTGACGACTGACTCAGCCACTCCATAATTGGTCTCAGATCTCGGTCCTCCCGCTGCAGTTTTCCCAAGTCTTCCCATGGCACCTCCGCTGTCTGTTCCACTGTAGTGCGGCGGCACATATTCTGGACGCTTTCCCTCTGGAGGCAATGTTGACACTCAGGTAGGCAGGGGCGCCGGCTCAACCTGTCCGCGTTACCGTGTGTTAGTCCAGATCGGTGCACAATAGTGTAGTGATGCTGCTCTAGTTTACCTATCCAGCGAGCAAGCTGGCCCTCAGGGTTTTTCAGTGACTTCAGCCACCGCAATGCAACGTGATCCGTGCGGATGGTGAAAGTTGCACCGTACAGATAAGCATGGAAAAAGTCAAGGCTCTTGACTACTGCCAGGAGTTCTTTCCGGGTCACTGAATAGTTTTTCTCGGCTGGAGTGAGTTTCTTGCTGAAGTAGGCCACAACCCGCTCCATGTCAGCACATGCCTGGGACAGCACTCCACCAATCCCCTCATCACTGGCATCACAATCCAGTATAAAAGGCTTAGAGGGGTCTGGGTAGGTGAGTACGGGCGAGCTGATGAGGGCCTCCTTGAGCTTCTTAAAGGCAACCTGAGTTTCCGCTGTCCACTCAAACTTGCGCCCCTTCTTCGTCAGGAGGTGCAGTGGTGCAGCAATCGTAGCGAAGCCTTTCACAAACCTGCGGTAGTATGAGCACAACCCGAGGAAGCTCCGCAGCTCCTTCACGTTGGTGGGTGTCGGCCAGTCCCTTACCGCAGTCACCTTCTCAGGATCAGTGCGTACTCCAGCCTCGCTCACGATGTGTCCCAAGTATTGGACCTCCTTTTGGAACAGACAGCATTTCTTCGGGCTGAGCTTAAGGTGTGCAGCTCTAAACCGGGCGAAAACCTCTGATAGCCTTTCCATCTGCTCGAAGGTCTGGCCAAAGACAATCACGTCGTCGAGGTAGATGAGTGCCGTCTTCCAGTGAAGTCCCTCCAGCACCCTCTCCATCAGCCGCTCGAACGTGGCCGGCGCGTTGCACAGGCTAAAGGGCAT
The DNA here is from genome assembly GCF_024679095.1 of Eriocheir sinensis. Taxonomy (NCBI): domain Eukaryota; kingdom Metazoa; phylum Arthropoda; class Malacostraca; order Decapoda; family Varunidae; genus Eriocheir; species Eriocheir sinensis. The sequence goes on from NC_066519.1 coordinate 4,801,514, forward strand.
GACCTTAAACTGCCACAGGCCTTGACCGTAGGAGAAGGCTGTTTTCTCTTTGTCCTGCTCCGCCATTTTGACTTGGTGATACCCAGACTTCATATCCAGTGTTGAAAACCACTTGGAGCCCACCAAGGCGTCGAGCGTGTCGTCGATCCGTGAGAGTGGGTATGAATCCTTGATGGTGAGATCGTTGAGGGCTCGGTAGTCCACGCAGCACCTGAGGGAACCGTCCTTTTTCCTGACGAGCACTACAGCAGACGCCCACGGGCTGCTGGACCGCTCGATTAACCCTTGTTGCCGGAGATCATCCATTACCTCATCCATCTCCTTGCGACGGGCTGGTGCCATCCTTCGAGGGGCTTGCTTCACTGGGCGGTGGCTACCTGTGTCGATGTGGTGCTCTACCAGGTCCGTACACCCCAAGTCCAGGTCTCCTGTGGAAAACACATCTGCATTTCTCACGAGAAGCTCCCTGAGCTGTTCCACTTGGGGTTCCTCTAGACACTTGGAGCTCCTGTCAAACAGGTCGCGCAGGTAGTCAGGCAGCTCCTCCTGGGGCTTCGTCAAGGTTCTCCTGCAGACACAGGTTCTTGGTTTCTGGTCGATCTCTTGGCACAACCCAACCATGGTCCCTTGTTTTATTTTCTTTGGGCTGAAGGAGACATTGGCCACGACGACAGGCACTACCGCTGCAGCAGGGTCTACCAAAGTACTGCCTACAATCACCCCGTTTTCTACCGGGCATCGACTTCCACTCTCTACAACACACAGTCTAGCCGGGGGGGCACCCGTAATTTGACAGGGTAACAGCATCTCCGACCTCGGAGGAATAATGGTGGTGCGCTTGACCGTCACTGGCAGGTCTTCCTTGTTCACAGTCGTCAGTGGCACCCTCCTTCCTCCTACAGTCAGCTGCTTAGCGCGGAAGTCCAGCTCGCACCTGTGGGAGACAAGATAATCCATACCTAGGATGCAGGGGTCGTCCATGTCGGCCACGTACACAGAGAGGAACTCTTCCTTTCCTCCGAGCTCAAACTTCACGTCCACTGGGCCTCTGAGCTCTGTGTAGTGTCCTGTGACTCCACACAGTCGATGCGGCGTCTTAGGAAGCCGACGATGACTCACCACGTCAGGCCGCATGCACCAATGTGCGTTCCGAGCCTGTGTCGACGACCACAGGCCACAACACTCCGTCAACCTTGCCCTCCACTTGGCAGCTTGTCATGGTGGTTCTCCTGCACACTGATATCTTCGGGGCATGTACAGGACAGACTGGTCGTTGCCCCCGTGAACCAGTCCTTCTTAGTTTCCCGAGTGGTGGTCCCTCGTTGGGGGCACATTTTTCCGACACTCATTCTTCCAGTGCCCCTTTTCTCCACAGGTCCAGCACTTGGGTCCTTCCCTGGGCTTCTTCTTAGCGGCACCTTCATATTCCTTCTTCCTCTTATAGCATTCGTTCTCCTTGTGCCCAACCTTCTCGCAGTACCAGCACGTTCCTTGGAACCTGTCTGTGTCGCTGACAGCGCCCTTTCGTGCCCTAAAGCCAGAAGTCGAGTCGTCCCTGAAGCTTGACAAGCTAGACCTAACAAAGGACTCAAACTCCATGGCACGTGCCAGAGCTTCCTGCATTGATGTTGGCTTTGCTTGGTTCACTTGTATCTTCAGCTGAGGGCTGTCCAGGGCATCGATGAATTGATCACGCAGCAAAACCGTCAGCAGGTCAGGGGAGGCACCTGGGTATGCCTTGTGCGCCATGCTCTCAAGGTCCTGAGCGAGTTCCTGAAGAGACTCGCCGCGCCTCCTGTTGCGGGTTCTGAACCTAACCCTGAAGAGCTCGTTCTGGTGCTTGGTCCCATATCGTTGCTCCAGCGCCTGTGCCAGCCCGCTGTAGCTGCCCTTTGTCGCATTGTCGAGCTGAGCAAGGACCTCCAGCGCCGCCCCTTTCAGGCTAGTGGCCAGCTGTACCGCGCACTCTTGGTCATCCCATCCGTTCCGAGCTGCCAACAGCTCAAACTGAGCGCGGTAAGCCTCCCAGGAGACCTTGCCATCAAACTCCTGAGGCTTCTTTCTAACAGGCGAACCCAGCAGACCCATGGGGCTGGCGGAACTTCTTGCGGGATAAACTCAGGCGAAACAGGGCTCAAACTACCCCGGACTTGCGTAGGAGAAGCATCTTGGGTACAACTAGCCCCTGCAGGCACTGGCTGTCCGTTTCCAGCCAAGCAGTCTTCAGGGGCCTTCACTCTGTCACTTACTTCTAGTATTTCTTTGTGTGTCGTCTCCCGTACCACCTCCATCTCTTGTTAAAGATTTGTGTGTTCTTTCTCCACTTCTATCAGGCGTTGTCCCAAGTTCGTGGTCACATCAGTCATTTCTCTTCGCACTGATTCACTTCCATCTTGTACTGCTTTTAGCTGTAGCTGTAATCCCGTGAAGCGATCTTCTAGCTGTTCTTTGAGTTCTTGGAGTGTTCCTTCTTGTTGTTGCTGTGCTCTTTCTTGTTGTTCTTTGAGTTCTTGGAGTGTTCCTTCTTGTTGTTGCTGTGCTCTTTCTTGTTGTTCTTTGAGTTCTTAGTGTGCTTTTTCTTGTTGTTCCTTGAGTTCTTGGAGTGCTCTTTCTTGTTTCTCCCCCTGTAGTCTCAAGGCTTCCAAAAGTTCAGTCAACATGTCGTCCCTCCGGGCAGCTTGGGAACGAGTCTCCATGGCAAAAAAACAAAAACAAATGGCTACACTCCTGACACCAGTGTTATGCCGGACGTGTTACTTGGGTTCCGTGTCGCCGTCAGGAGACTCCGTGGGAGGGAGATATGTAAACACTTCGCACAGCTTCTGTAGTTTAATATTCTTCCTTAGTAGTACACTTCACTTTGACTCTTCACTTACCACTAGCTTACTATGACTGGGACTGGGACTCTCTCGCCCTCTTCTCCTATATATATCCAGAACAGTACAGTCTAGAATGTTACAGTATATTTTAGATCATACAAGAACATGTAGCAAAAATATATGCGAGTTGGCAACACTTCCCGCCTGGCGCCTGGCCGCGCCCCGCGGGGCGCGGACGGCTCGCCTTGCTCCCCGCCCCTTTGCTCGTTTCTCCGGGAGCCTTCTAGAGGCCTATGGTCGCCGGGGGAAGCTTCCAGCACAACAATATTATGAAATGGTTTGTGTGAGTGATGATTTTTTTCTCATTTTTCTCGCTTGGAGGGGCCTTTAAGAAACATGATCCCTGCAGCTACCAGGTTAACCTCTTTTAGTATAGTACACTAATCAAGAAAAAACATCCCAATTAATAGTTTATTTGAACTTTACTCATATTTCAGGGCCAAACATGATGTGGAAGAAAAAATCAGTTGTCTCCATCAGTCGGGTTTGTGCCATGGCAGCTTTCTCCAGCTGTCCGGCAGAGGTCCAGTCCATGCCGTGGAGAAATTCAGCCCCCAACAAGGAGATGGCATGCCAGAGTGTATCCACAGCTTCTCCTCCAATCAATCAATCCTTGCAATGCCCTTTCTCTTTTCTCTCCTTCTGTACCACCATGCTTACACACAACTGATCCAAGGTACTTAAACTCATTAACCTCCTCCATTTCTTCACCATTCAAAATTATTTTGCATTCTTTTTCACATTCAATGCCCACTCTATATGGGCATACAAAATTTACAACCTCCCTTCTACTCCGCTCACAAACCATCACTTTACTTTTGTTGACATTTACTTTCAACTTTCTCCTTTTACATACACTATTAAAAACACTGACCAAATTTTGTAAGTCACTTTCATTTTCTGCAATGAGCACCGTGTCATCACCCACTTCCTTCCCTTCCTCAGCATACATTTTTACTTCGATTTCCCCAACTTTGCCCTTCATTTCTCATAACACCATCCATATAAATATTGAACAACCACGATTACATGACACACCCCTGCCTTAAGCCCACTTTCATCTCAAAATGTTCACTTGTTTTTCCACTAATTTTGACACATGCAGATGCATCCTCATAGAAAGACTTTATTGCATAAAGCAGTTTTCCTCCCACACCATATATCTTTAAGACGTCCCACAATGCCAGCCAATCGACTCTGTCATAAACTTTCTCTAGAATAACTAGATCCATGAAGGCAGCATAGTATTTTTTCCTTTTGCTAATGTTTTTTTAATACCATCCTGAAGGAAAATATCTGATCCACACATCCTCTTCCCATCCTGAAGTCTCCTTGTTCTTCACTGATTTTCTCTTCTGTAAGTCTTTGCGCAATCTCAATTAGGACTTTTCCATATACCTTTCCAGGTAGCCTACACAGAGCAGACTTATACCCAGACAACTCGATCCCACCTCCCCTCTCCTGCCCTTCCCCTTGTAAACTGGGACCGTGATGGCTTTTGTCGAGTCTGCTGGCACCTCCCCCCCCCCCCCCCCCTTCCTAGGCCACTTCACATATCTTAACCATTCATATAGTAACTTCATCTCCACACTTCAACATTTCTGCTGTGATTCCACTCAATTCATTCATCATCATTTCATCGACGCCTGCTCCTAGGAGCTCCCACCAGGGGATGGCCACAGCAGAAGTTTCCATCTTTCTCTATCCAGACACTCCCTCCTTGCTTGCTCAAAGTTTCTCAAGGATCTTTCACCCTTCACCCGAACATACTCCTGCACCCTATCTCTCCATTTCACTGGAGGTCGTCCTCTAACATTCCCTCCCTCAATCTCACATACACCCTTCTGGTCATCTTACTCTCCTCCATTCGGTCCATGTGGCCAAACCACTTTAAAGTCACTTCTTCCACCACTCCACACTTATTCCCTTCACCCCCGTGACACATTCCAAAACGCCTGTACACACTTTCATTACTCATTCCATCCATTCTACTCACACCACAAGCACTCCTCAAATAACTCATTTCCACTACCTGCACTCTAGACCTCTAGCTTTCATTCCAGGCCCATGTTTCATTTGCATATATGAGGGTTGGTACTATTATTGTATTTTTAACTGATAACTGATCCAAGGTACTTAAACTCATTGACCTCCTCCATTTCATCACCATTCAGAATTATTTTGCACTCTTTTTCACATTCAGTTTCCACTCTATATATGGGCTTATAAAATCTACAACCTCGCTTCTACTCCACTCACAAACCATCACTTTACTTTTGTTGACATTTACTTTCAACTCTCTCCTTTTACAGACACTATGAAAAACACTGACCAAATTTTATGTCACTCTCATTTTCTGCAATGAGCACTGTGTCATCAGTAAACAGGATTGAATTCAGCACCCACTTCCTTCCCTCAGCATACATTTTTACTCCAACTTCTCCAACTTTGCCCTTCATTTCTCTCATGACACCATCCATATAAATATTGAACAACCATGGTGACATGACACGCCCCTGCCTTAATGCCACTTTTATCTCAAAATGTTCACTTGTTTCTCCACTAATTTTGACACATGCAGATGCATCCTCATAGAAAGACTTTATTGCAATGCATGAGCAGTTTTCCTCCCACACCATAAATCTTTAAAACATCCCGCAATGCAATCCAATCGACTCTGTCATAAGCTTTTTCTAAGTCCATGAAGGCAGCATATAGTTTCTTTCCTTTTGCTATTATTTTTTCTACTTCCATCCTGAAGGAAAATATCTGATTGATTCCATCAGTTCCTGCTGCTTTTCCATTTTTTAATCTTTTCATTGCTTGATTTACTTCTTCATATGTTATACTTCTTTCTTTATATACTCCTCCTCTACCTCCGCTCAAAATTTGCTGTTACAGCTGCTGGACGTCCATCATCAAAATTCATTAAAATTTTGAAATATTCGCTCCATCTCTCTTTCACAGTTTCCCTGTCTTTCAACATCTTTCCATTCTCACCCATAACTTCATTAATTTTCCTTGGGGAGGTATTATTGGGGTGATGCATTTCTTTTATTTTTCACTTCTTTCCAATATGATTTCCTGTTCCCTTTATATTTTTCACTTAGTCTTTTCCAAAGTCTTCATCATCTCTCTTCTTACTTTCTTTCATTGCTTGTTTTAATTTCATTTTGCATTCTCTATATTTCTTTTTCCTTTCCCTTTTTACTTGCTCAGCCACATTTCTTTCTTGAGTTTTCTTAAAAAGTTCCCTTTTCTCTTTTACTATCCTCCTTATCTCTTCTGTCCACCATGAATTTCCTTTTCTTTTTCCATCTCTCACCACTTTCATCCGTAACACTTTTTTTGTTGTAGTTAACACTACTTCTTTAAATGTTCCAGAACCTTTTTCAATATCTGTACTATCTTTCACACTTTCCCATTTTTCACTTAAGGCATCTGTCATTTCACATTATACTCATCCTTTACTTCTTTTTCCTGTAACTTTTCTATCCTCAGTATTTCCTTTTTTACTTCACCTTTCTTTTCAAACACCCACTTTTGCAAGATGGTCAGAGGCATCGAACATCCCGCTTAAATTACTACCTTCATGTCACAAATATCCTTTCTCAGTCTTCCATCTACTGCCACATAATCAATCAGTCCTTTCTGTTCATAATCATTCCCCCTCCTCCATGTATATATATGTGGATATAGGCAAAAGTAATAAAGCCCCACACATCAGAAGTTGTATTGCCTTGCCTAGATTATGCAGATGATGTAGTATTAGTGGAAGGATTTTGCCTGATCCTAAATGACTTTGGTATGGAATGGAAACTTATCTTTAAACAAAATAATGGAAATTCAGACCAGCAGTAGGACAGCGGGTGCTGGGAAACAATAATATCTTAGAGGTAATAGAGACATATGGTTATTTAGCATTTCAGATAAGCAAGGAGGCCATAGGAGAAAGCACAAAGAAAAGTAAATGAAGCCAAGGTAAGGAAAATAACGGATGTTAACATCAGTGGTAGAGAAGGGAAATTAGCCAGTATGAATATGGAAGTTGGCTTTGGATGGGGAAGGTATAGTAACCCCACAGCTATCTTGTATGGGTCAGCAGGACTAACACTGAAGATGTCGGGAGATTAGAAGTCATTCAAAACCAGTTGGCAATGGCATGATATATAGTGTTCACATGCTCTCGGGAAATGGAGTGGAGCTTCTGATAAAGGTTAACCAAGGGGAAGCTGAGTTTCAAAGAGGAAATGAGTGAACACTGGTGGGCCAAATTAATATAACACTGGAAATTCAAGACAATCCCCTTTGGAGAAAGGAAATATACAGAGAGGGAAAGCATATGATGACACTGGAGCAGAGTGAAACAATGTGAGTGGGACCTGTCAAAGATAGTTGAGAAAAGTGGCCTCAGTAAATGGAGAAGTACCTATACCTATCTATAGTACAGCAGATAGGTGTAGAAGCTCGGGAAACATTAGAACATTTTATAGTAGTACTAGTGATTGTACGTGTGCCTTGACCCACTGAGGTAAAGATATATACCAGAGTAACCTGACTGAAAGTTGATACATATCAAAATAAATAAACAAGAAAGTCACTGAACACACGAGTCTGAAATTATGGTAGCCATCTCACGTGAGGCTAATGCATTATGTGTTGTATGTTGGTCTCCTTATTGCTCTTCACTGATTTTTTAAGGCATCACGCACGCCAAATAGGCTATCTATATCTCTCAGAAGCTTAACGCTGATATTTTTTGGATTATTGCTCATATAAGTACGTCGTATATTTTTCTGTCTATGGATTTTTGTCAAGCAATGAGAGCCAAGGAGGGAGCCTCGCGCAAGGCCATGCCTCGCGCCCCGCCCCCCGTTGGGGAGGCTGAGCCCAGTGACGCGGCGGTGACGTCACGGCCACACGGCGGGAACGTGACGTCACCGCCACCCGTCATGGCGGCGCCCTGTGTGGTGCCCTGAGTGTGTCCGCTCCTCGCCCCGCACGCCGCGCCGCTCCGCACCATGAGGAGGTGAGTGCCGTGACGCGCCGCGCCAGGACCGGGGAGCGGCCGGGGGCCTGGGGCGGCCAGGGGCGGGCAGGGGGCGGCGCGGAGCAGGGCACGTCTCCCCCAAGGCAGGGCCAGGGGCGGGGTGTTGGGGCCGCGGTGCCACGAGGGTGGGGCGGGTGGGTCACGGGGCCACACGCCAGGACCGTCACGGGGCCACACGCTAGGGCCGTCACGGGGCCACGTGCGAGGGCCGCCACGGGGTTACACGCCGGGGCCGTCACGGGGCCACACGCCAGGGCCGTCACGGGGCCACATGCCGGGGCCGTCACGGGGTTACACGCCGGGGCCGTCACGGGGCCACATGCCGGGGCCGTCACGGAGTTATACGCCGGGGCCGTCACGGGACCACATGCCGGGGCCGTCACGGGGTTACACGCCGGGGCCGTCACGGGACCACACGCCGGGGCCGTTACGGGGTTACACGCCGGGGCCGTCACGGGACCACACGCTGGGTCCGTCACGGGGCCACATGCCGGGGCCATCACGGGGCAACATGCCGGGGCCACACGCAGGGGCCGTCACGGGGCCACATGCCAGGGCCACACCCCGGGGCCGTCATGGGGCCATATGCTGGGGCCACACGCCTGGGCCGTCACGGGGCTACACGCTGGGGTCGTTACGAGGCTGCTACACGTCGGGGCCATATGCTGGGGCCACACGCCGGGGCCGTCACGGGGCCATACACCGGGGCCGTCATGGGGTCACGCCAGGGCTGTCACGGGGACACACTCCGGGGCCGTTATGGGGCCACATGCTGGGACCGTCATGGGGCCAATCGCTGGGACCACATGCTAGGGCCATCACGGGGCCACACGGCCGGGGCTTCACAGGGCTAGTGCCCGGGCTGGCTGTGCTCCGTGGCGTCAGTGCCGTGGGGTTGGGTGTCTAGGGTCTGTGTTGCAGGTCTTTCCGCCCACACTGCATCTGGTCATCATTACCAGCGGTCTGCAGCGCTGCCTGCTGAACACCTCCACGACACTGACCCAAGCCGCTGAGCCCTGCTTGGTGAAAGGCCTCACCCTGGTTTTCTCTCCTGGTTGGCCCATCCATTCTCTGTAGCACAACAAGGAAACATAGCATTAAAAGTTGGGTAGGCCAAATTGCCTGAAATGTTAGGAATATTGCGTGACATCATTAGGTTTTGCATAATACCACCTAAATATCAGACGTCAGGAATGCCACAAATTTTATACCAATTGGATACTTTTAGTGAAGAGAGGTTACTATCCATACCAGCAATAGGTCACTACTTTAGCAGCGTTGTTTTACCATCCTTAGCAGTGATAGGTTTCCATCCTTAGTGTCGACAGATTTCCATCCCAAACAGTGTTAGGTGATGTCAAGGCAGTATTCATCACCTGTGGTTCGGGAAGGAATGGATTCAGATTTTTCACATAAGGAAAAGGTTTCACATACCTTGGTAGCGTATTTCAGTACAACAGTGTGTCATGCCAGGATGTCTTACGACGGATTGGCTTGGTCCATGCGGTTATGGACTCACTCAGCATGAGTATATGGCGTTGTCGATACCTATGTAGAAGGACAAAGATCTGGGTTTTCAAGTCCCTTGTGCTCCCTGTCTTACTCTATGGCTGTGAAACTTGGGGCTGAAAAGGTGCATGAGAGCTGGGATCAATTGTTGACACGCTTCTAGCCGGGCATGCTGAATCCAGTTGGGCTGAGGTGGTGAAGAGAGGCAGGAAAGTGAAGAAGAATCTCCTATAGTCGGTTCCACGAGAAATGACGGAGATTTTCCTTCAGGGGTGGACTCGCGGACTTGGCGTCATTGCTTGAGTGACAGTCTCCATGCCGCTCATTGGCTGTTTTTTACTAGATCTAAGCTGCGGCAGTTTCATTTGCCATGACATAGCCTACTATCTCTCGCTCTCTGCTACCTCTTAAAATCAACACTATTGGTATATAAACGTAGTTATTCTTATAATCGCTCTTCCTTATGGCTATTTATTAGTTTATTACCCACAAATATTAGAAACATATTTCAGGAATAATGATTGGATGATGCAAGAAATGAGAAGGTTCTTGCCTTAGGCCTTAAAAAGAAGAGCCCTGCACTGACCATCCCTCCCTCTCTCTCCATCTGGGCCTCATACTTATCTGCCTACACTATAGGATAATAAATTCCCAGGAAGAACAGAATACATTACCCCGAGGAATGCTGCGTTGCCATCAGCCTCTGTTCCGTGTCAAGAACCTCACACTGACTCCCTTTACCTTTTCCACAGGGGCCGCATAGAGCTCGGGGATGTGACACCCCACAACATCAAGCAGCTGAAGCTTCTCAACCAGGTGGTGTTCCCCGTCAGCTACAATGACAAGTTCTACAAAGACGTGCTGGAGGCAGGGGAGCTGGCCAAGCTGGGTAAGGACAAGGATAGGGCTTGAATGTGGGTGTTAGGGTAGGGAAAGTATAGGGTAAAAATGTGCTTGGTTATGTGGGTGTTAGGGTAGAGAAAGTATAGGGTAAAAATGTGCTTGGTTATGTGGGATTTAGGGTAGGGAAAGTATAGGGTAAAAATGTCCTTGGTTATGTGGGTGTTAGGATAGGGAAAGTATAGGGTAAAAATGTGCTTGGTTATGTGGGTGTTAGGGTAGAGAAAGTATAAGGTAAAAATGTGCTTGGTTATGTGGGCGTTAGAGTAGAGAAAGTATAGGGTTAAAATGTGCTTGGTTACACGGGTGTTAGGGTAGAGAAAGTATAGGGTAAAAATGTGCTTGGTTATGTGGGTGTTAGGGTAGGGAAAGTATAGGGTAAAAATGTGCTTGGTTATGTGGGCGTTAGAGTAGAGAAAGTATAGGGTTAAAATGTGCTTGGTTACACGGGTGTTAGGGTAGAGAAAGTATAGGGTAAAAATGTGCTTGGTTGTGTGGGTGTTAGAGTAGAGAAAGTATAGGGTAAAAATGTGCTTGGTTATGTGGGTGTTAGGGTAGAGAAAGTATAGGGTAAAAATGTGCTTGGTTATGTGGGTGTTCGGGTAGAGAAAGTATAGGGTAAAAATGTGCTTGGTTATGTGGGTGTTAGGGTAGAGAAAGTATAGGGTAAAAATGTGCTTGGTTATGTGGGTGTTAGGGTAGAGAAAGTATTGGGTAAAAATGTGCTTGGTTATGTGGGTGTTAGGGTAGGGAAAGTATAGTGTAAAAATGTGCTTGGTTATGTGGGTGTTAGGGTAGAGAAAGTATAGGGTAAAAATGTGCTTGGTTATGTGGGTGTTAGGGTAGAGAAAGTATAGGGTAAAAATGTGCTTGGTTATGTGGGTGTTAGGGTAGAGAAAGTATAGGGTAAAAATGTGCTTGGTTATGTGGGTGTTTGGGTAGGGAAAGTATAGGGTAAAAATGTGCTTGGTTATGTGGGTGTTAGGGTTGGGAAAGTATAGGGTAAAAATGTGCTTGGTTATGTGGGTGTTTGGGTAGAGAAAGTATAGGGTAAAAATGTGCTTGGTTATGTGGGTGTTCGGGTTGGGAAAGTATAGGGTAAAAATGTGCTTGGTTACATGGGTGTTAGGGTAGAGAAAGTATAGGTTAAAAATGTCCTTGGTTAGGTGGGTGTTAGGGTAGAGAAAGTAGAGGGTAAAAAACACGCATAGTTATGTGAATTTTATAATATAGAAAATAGATGGTAAATTACTCATGGCTCTGTGGGTGTTAGAATAGAGAAAATTGAAGGTAAAAGATGCTGGGTTAAGTCTGTGTTGGATTAAAGATAGAGGTAAAATGTGCTTGGGTATGTGGGTGCTAGAGTGGAGGAAACAGAGGGAAAAAGTATGCTTAGGTATGTTAGTTTTAGAGTGATTGTAAGTTATTCTGGGCTTGGGGGGCTGAGAATAGAGTCCGTCAACCCAGGAAGATCTTCGAGTAATACGCTTTCAAGCATTATATGTTACTTGTGAATTCCTTTGCCGTTAAGAGCACAGCAAATGGATGACAAGGGAAGGAAGGAATCAAGGGGAGAGAGAGAGGCCGCGCACTGATCTGTAAAAATGGAGACTGAGGTTGACGAGCGATGAGAGGAATCAGGAAACGACGGAAAAGAAAGAGAGAGAGAGAACGACAGGACGGCAGGAGGGAAGGAAGGCAGGCAGGAAGAAATTGGTGATGGAAAGAGAGAGAGAGAGAGAGAAAAGCAGGGAGAGTGATGAGGTACTGAGACCAGATTAAAGTCCCCTCCCCCACTTCCCTTTTCCTTCATTTTTCTTCTCTTAGCTTCTCATTCCTCTTTCTTTCCTTCTTTCCTGTTCGTTTTTCCTTCTTTCATTCCCTCCCACTTCTTTTTTTCTTTCCTCTTATCTCATGTTTTCTCTCTCTTAACCCGTACAGTGTTTAGTACGCATATATATATATATATATATATCTATATATATATATATATATATATATATATATATATATATATATATATATATATATATGCAAGCTCTTTGGAGGGCTAATATGCCCTTTATTTTTGTTTGTGTACGTAACATTGTTCATTGACAGTAGAGAGGAATAATTTGACTAGTCTTCGTATTTTTAAATGGATGTTAAAGGGCCTTTCTGTACATTTGTCCGCATTCCAACAAAAATCATTATACAAGAAGGTAAGTTACTTTCTTCTAGGTAATTACTCCTTGATTCTATAATCAGTAAGGCATGTGGATTTGTAAATTATGATTCAGAGTAATCGGAAATGAAAACTTATCGTCGGAAGCTTCTTAGTGTTTTGTTGAACTTTGTGAACTACAGTTGTAGTACAGACGGCCTTGAAACGAGCAGTGTTTCCTGATGTGCATCCAATCATTTTCTTGTACTTAGAATTCGTTTATTTTTTGAGTTTTTTGTGATGTAAAGAAGTACTTATACATTACTCACACTTTAGGGTAGTGAAATGTGTTTATCATGGAAAGAATATAGGCTCTAAAAAAATTTAAAGGTAAATTTCCCTTTCCTGGTATGACATCGTTAGCTCTGAGACGAAGAAAAATAAGACAACGAACAATCTAGGGTTCCATTCCTTGCATATGAATAATATATACATCATATAATTTGTATTTTTTTACATTTTTAGGGGCAAATAAAAAAAATACGAAAAAAGTGCAACCTGGCATGACCCCTATCGATGACAAAAGACGACACTGTACGGGTTAATTAATTTGCTTCCCTTTATGTTCCCTTTCCCCGTTTTGATGTTGATGCGCTTCACCTGAATTCTACGGACATTATCTCCGTTGTTATAGGAGTGGCTGCCTCCGTGTGACTTACTGAGACGTTCACGACACAACGGTTATTAGAAGCATCTGTTATGGCAGCGCTGTCACATCTATTTCTAATCTCTGAGTACAGACAGGTGTCCGAATGTAAAGAGGTGACATCACCAAAACCTTGTTTTGAGTAAATCGCTTTCAAAGTTTAGCTATGTGTACTGCACTTTCCTCTTGACTTACCAAGTTATTGTTTGTATTCATTTTGATTGTATTGCCTAGCTGTATAATAGAACAATTTTTTTTCTTTTGTATTGAAAAACAAATCAATTTTGTCGCTAAATTTTTATACCCCAATTTGGAAATTGATTATGATAATTGGAATTTCCATAATGTATGTGGATTTTTAAAATTATGTTGTTCACCTAAACTACGGTATAGACCATTTCATTTCAACCCCTTCAATCCGGCGACGCCGACGTCGGCATCCGAAGGGCGTCTGACGTCATCACCATTAGTCCTCTTCTAAACCTCTCAATCTTCTTCCATTTCCTCTTAGTTGTTTTATAAACCTCTTTAAGAGGAAGTGGAAGAGGATTAAGAGGAATTTAGAGGAGGATTGAAAGGTTTAGAAGAGGATTAATCCTCTTCCATTTCCTCTTGACCTTCTCCATACTGTGATGCTGACGTCTGCATCACGGATGGAAAGGGTTAAACCAAAATACTGATTTTATGATGAATTTTTATAATAGTAACGTGAGGAGTCCCTGAGGACAATGATTACTTCCCAGGCTTTAACTCAGAGTGGAGTTGTCAGCATATGAGTGGAGAGGACAGTTTGTTATGGAAAGAAGATCATTGATGAATAAAAGGAAGAGAGTGGGTGATAGGACAGAGCCCTGTGGAACACCACTGTTGATAGGTTTATGGGCAGTACAGGTAACTCGATTTACGTGAGTATTGTGTCCTTGAAGAGGCCATGTAAATCAAAAACAATGTAAATCAAACAAGAGGTAGGTTTGTACCTTTATTGCCTACTGTATCACTCTGACTCCTCTCCCTCTCATGGTTCCTCCTCTGGCTGCCCTTCCCCTCGTGGTAGCACAGCAGCGAGGGTGTTGTTGTTGTTGAGTAGCGTGGCAGCGTGTGTACTGTATTGTTGTTCAAGTGGCGCGTGGAAAGAACTGAGCTCAGCTGTGTGGCTGCGGCACCGTGTGAGTCCAGTTGCGTGAGACATCTGGTGACCACTTCATAAAATATCGCATATAAGTGAAAAAAAACGTGTAAATTAAACATTTATTTGGATTTTGGACCCTGCGTTATTTCAAAAACGCGTAAACCAAACTCGCGTAAATCGAGAGTTACCTGTACAGTGACCGTCTACCACAGCAGAGATAGAGCGGCCGGAAAGGAAACTGGAGATAAAGGAACAGAGAGAAGGATAAAATCCGAAAGAGGGCAGTTTAGAAAGCAAAGAGTTGAGCTAGACTCTATGGAAAGGTTTCGATATGTTTAGCGCAACTGAGAAAGTTTCACCGAAATGGCTAAGATAGGATGACCACGAGTCAGTTAAGAGAGCAAGAAGATAGCCAGTAGAATGCCCTCTGCAGAACCCATAGAAGGTCAGAAGATAGATAGGTCAGAAGTGGAAAGATGCTTTTGAATCTTCCAGTTAAGGGTTGATTCAAAAGTTTTAGATAGACAGGAAAGTAAAGCTATTAGGCGGTAGTTTGAGGGATTGGAACAGTCACCCTTCTTAGGCATAGGCTGTATGGAGGCGTACTTCCAGCAGGAAGGAAAGGTAGATGTTGATAGGCAGAGATGAAAGAGTTCGACCAGGCAGGGTGTCAGCACGGAAGCACAGTTTCTAAGAACAATAGGAGGCACTCCATATGTGTCCTGGACACTCAGTGTTGCATAACCTGTAGGCATAGCCTTGGCCTGTAGGAAGTGTACAGTGCACAGAGAAGGTGGTGTTGTTGAAGGGTTGTGACGGAATAGCAGACCCTACTCACCTTGGCAGAGTCCTGTGATGACAAGGTCCAACTTACGGCAGCCACTGTTAGTGTTTTGGTGCAGGCCTTGGTCTTTGTGTGGGAGTTGCTGACTCCAGAAGTCCAGGGCATCAGTTGTTCATGTTGTGATTCTTGGTTTGTCATGGTCATGTTTCAGTAACAATGTTGGAGTAAAACAGGTTATCCATGCATTGCATTCCAGTGGTCGTATGATGTTTAACACACACTCCCTTGGTCGTGGACCGGGAGCCACTAGTTCAACAAAGACCCACCAGTTTTAAACAAACAAACCTTTTGGGTGAGAGGTCACCTTCCCCACGGTGCTGTTTTTCTGGCATGGTGTACATGTGTGTTGTATGGGGTATATTACAAGAAAGTGCTGGTCCCAACCAACCAAAAAAACAACCAGCAAAACATTTTAGTAAAATTGTTAAAGGTCAGGATATTATTATTTTAATTATTTCTAAATATAACACTTGAAAACAGGTGGATCTTTGATGCCGGCAAATATGGTAAGTACAACCATTCGTAATTAACTTACCTCCCTCCCCCAGCCTACTACAATGACATGGTAGTGGGAGGCGTGTGCTGCCGCGTGGACATGCAGGAGGGCCAGCGGCGCCTCTACATCATGACGCTGGGCTGCCTGGCGCCCTACAGACGCCTGGGCATTGGCACCAAGATGCTGGAGCATGTACTCAACTTTGTGGAGAAGGAGGGCAACTTCAACTCCATCTTCCTGTGAGTTATTGCCCTGGCCTCTTGTCCATACAGTAGCTGTAGCGTTGGCAGTAGATCATATTCTGAGAAAAGTGGTTCTTGGAGTTTTAGAGTGCTTGTGATAATCACAAATACAATAAAAGTCCAGTAATCCAAATGGCAGCGGACCCAAGGTCAATTGGATTATCATATTGTTTGGGTTATTGGGAGGGACCCATGAAAACAAAATATATTTACACAATAGGAAAAAATGCATGATGTGGTTCATTACTCAGCATTAATGCATGATGGTACTGAGCAGCAGTGTCAGGAATGTATCCATGTAAAGCAGGTAGATCCAGAGGTGAAAAAAGGCACAAAGTAGTAAAGATTCAAGACTCAGTCCTCCTGGAGCATCGGTTCAGGACTATCTAATATTGTTACTTGTAGAAGCAGGGAGCCATCTTTCCAGCGTTTTTTTATTTATATATTTTTATAGGTGCTGCCTATAGCACCGCTAGGCTCTCTTGAGGGGTCTCTTGGATGACCCAGCCCATTAATGGCACAGGTGAATTTTATTCATAGCGGCTGCCATTATGTGTGACTCTTGCTTGGCCCATGCTGCCTCTGGTGCTCCACTTGAATGAAATTGGTGGTTAGGGTTGAATGAAGATCTGGGCAGCACGTGGGTAATCTTCTGCCACCTGGTGATGGTTGAAGACTGTCAGCATCCTTTGGTGGGACTCCCTCAGACCCATGTCCTCGGGCTCACCACACCCACACGGTGACCACTTGGCCACCACCTCCCCCAATTTAAGGCACTGAATGTCTGAAAATCAGGAGAATATTTGGTTGTCAACATCTAGACTAAATTTTAATTTCCTGAGTCTCCTGTTTCTTGTGCCCACTGCTTGGCACTGCTCGGTGCATTTGGCACCTCATTTGATTTGATTCATTTTAGTGTTTTGAAATGTCAGTCACTTTAGAAAATTTGGGCTATCATTATTTCTGGATTCCCCGTGTTTGGATTACTGGACTTCTACTATGTAAAGGTACTAGTGGACAGTTTGAATTGTGGATGTAGCCACTGCTATTCAATTAGCTTAATCTCTGTAGTACCTGTGTCTTGTCATTAAGCCTCCCCCCTAGAGCAGCAGGTATTATTAAAATTTTGTATAGATATTGATCATATTTCAACTGCTTAAGTGACCCAGACACCCATTCCTTATTAAAAAAAATTTGTTTTGTGTCAATTGAGATGATGAGTGCAGGAAGTATATAACTGATAAGGTGAACTCTGGACAAGCCCTCTGCTGTAGCATCTTTGGGGTGCAGTGATTAGTGTGCCTAGCTGAGAATCTGTGGGCATGAGTTCAAATCCTGGCCCAAGCATGCAGCACACAGCCCACCCAGCCATTGATCCTCCCTTTTGGGCTGGTCCATAAATGGGTACCTGGGGAAACTTGGGGAAGGTGAACTGTGGTAACCTGAATGTCACACTGGCCCGTGTCCCGGGGTAATGGGTTATTTCCCGCCACAGTTCAAGGGTCAGTGTGATGGAAATTAGCACTGAGGCCATGCGCAGCAGTAGCACATGGCCCCAGCTTTACCTTTACCACTGCTGTTTGGAACTTTACTGTATCTACCTGTCTCTATGTTCATACCCACAATACTGTCCTGAATAGTGCGAGATGAAATATTGCAATGAATCTGTGGGCATGGGTTCATATCCCAGTCTGGGCAGTCATTGCGTAACCCACCCAGCTGTTCATCCTCCCATATTGGCAGGTCAAACTCAAACTACATTATGATCAACTGATAATTACATAGCAGTGTGAGCAGGCCTTGTACAGGACAAACCACACTCCAGAGCATGCAAAATTTTCTGAGAGTCATCTGTTGTTACCGCTGCAGGTGCTCACTGTCACTGCTAGACTGACTGTGACGATCTGCCTGTCTGTATGTGGTGCTTCAATCAGTGCTTCTGCTTACAGCACAACTACAGTACCCTCTCGAGTTTCGCGCTATCCGAGTTTCGTGATCCTCGAGTTTAGCGCTTAGTCCTAAATTCTTACCATCACGACTTTCACACATTACTGCCACGAGTTTTGCGCTCCTTTGACATGTTTGGGTCACGTCTACCTACCGTCGGCGTCATGTGTGCTGCCTTAAAAGGCGGTGTCCAACCATTGGGGCTATAACCGCGGTTGCCCGTATGCCCAACCGGGAGTGAGTTGTTGGTTGTCCGTATGAATGGAAAACGGTTGTGAGTACGAGCGTGGGTACGTGGGTACCTCACTGCTGTATGTAAACAAACAGACGACGGCAGTGGCTGAGGAGTGAGGAGCAGTGGAAGATGGCCCACCAAGAGACTCGTAAAATGGACTGGCAGAGCTGCTTTGCTTACTACTTGATTAACAAGATAAGAGAACACCCCGTGATGTGGAACCACAGTCCAAAAAACATTTTTCTCAAGTCTATGAAAATTGTAGATCTCCCAGTGATGTTTTCCTCTTCTTCTTCTTCTTTTGACCTGTAATGCATGGCAGAGACGGTGAAAAGTAACAGTGGAAAATAGCAAAAGGGCATAGAAAACCAAAATCAGGGAAAGAAAAGAACAGAAAAACACCTAAGTTCAGGGTGGAGTGTATAAGTGTGCACTGTGAAGTAAATAAGGACTGCTTTCAGTCATTGTTTGTTTTGATCGTTACCAATGGCGGCGATCGACGCTTTAGTTTTCCACATGAAATTGGCCTATGGGGTAGTGGTGGCTGCAGAGAAAGCGACAGGTGTTGAGAGTGTGTGGTAAGGTGCGGGGCGAGGCTAACCCTGCAGCCGCCACGAGGTGCCGTTGTAAAGGCAATACCTCCGACACCATCACATCACATCACTACCCATCGGCCAGTTTCATGTGGAAATACTAGAGCGGCGATCACCGCCCTTGGTAACGATCAATACAAACAAAACGACTGTGAAAGCGGCCCTAAGTGCATGTTGTGAAGTATAAAAATGTGGAGAAGGAGGACCTAAGAAGCGATACAAAGCATTACAGGTCAAAAGAAAAAGAAGGTCCACTATACACTGGCCGGTGTTGCAAAAAATATCTTCCCGCTGAAATTAGTCATTCTGCTGTCCACCACGCATGTGTGCTGTGGGAATACACAGCATTAAAAGTTTTAATTTACCTGGATTTGTTCTTTTTTGTCTGCTTGTGGTCTTTGTGAGCAGCGAGGGAAATATGAAATCAGTAAGCAAGTTGAACCTCTATGCGAGCTATTTTGCAATTGCGGTTGCAGTGTACGTTCAATTGGCATTGAAAAGTCAATCATGATGTTAGTGATTTGATGATATATAACAGAAAGAGTTAGCAGATTATACCATAACACACAGAAAACTACCAGAAGCTATTGGTTTGTCCAACTGTACCACGGGTGACCGCAAGCAGCCACCCTTACATTAGCAGACCACACCACGTGGATCACAAGTATGTATTCAGAACTGCCTGCCAATTGTAAGGCAGCTGCCTGCAACTGTGGCTTCAGAACGACCTCTTCTCACTTCCCATTTTCTGCCTATTACCAAGATATGTATTTTGAGATAACAAGAGAGTAAAGTCGAAAAAAATTGTGATAACAAGGGAGTCAAGTCGAAAAAAAAGTATTTTTTTTCCACGGGCCAGAACCAATAAGCGCTTTTTCATGTATTTCAATACCTCGAGTTTAGCGCTATACCTTCGGAATGAAGCAAGCGCGAAACTCGAGAGGGTACTGTAGTGGGAAAGATGGAGTGATAGGAGTAGGGCCAAGAAAATAAGCACTCTGAATATGGAAACTAACTCGTGAAAGGATAAAGAGTGATCAGCCTCCCATATTTTGACTGGCTTATTTTTATATCTAATGTTTCCTGACGCGAGTGCTGCTTGGCGCCACTGTTCATCATTGTTTCTTTGGCATCTTATTTAGCTTCAGCAGCAACCGCCTGAGCTTGTGTGTGGCATGCTTTCCTGCAGCCCTTGACTTCCTTGTCCCATCAGCATGTTATTGTGTGTCCTGCGGCCTGCTTGTGTCCTGCCATCCTGCTTCCTTTCTGCTTTCCTTGGTTCACCACCCTGCTTTCTTTATTTGGCATTTTTCCTGGTGTTCTGCTGTCTCTTAGCATTCCTTGGCCTGCTGTCTTGCCTTGAGTGCCTGTCCTTGCCTGCTGTTTATTTACCTACTGCTTTATATTCTTGGCTTGTTATTCCTGCTGCATCTGTTCCCCTGAACTCAGTAACTTCCTGTGGCCTGCTTATTCTTGTCTTCTTGCCTGCTCTTCCCATGCCTGCTAATTGTTGGCTTATGTTGTCCCTGCTGCCTCTGTCTCCTTGAACCCAGAAGTCTGCTTATCCAGCTCTCCTTGCCTGCCATTCGCTTGCCTGCTGCACTGTTTCCTCAGCTCCATCACCCCTGCTACTGCTTGTTCCCTAGTACTCTGCACCCTGCCACCCTTCTCTCCTCCCTCAGTGCTCTCTATTAGTACAAGAAGGGAGTAAAGTAGACGGTCTGAGGGAGGAAGAGGGTGAGAAGCATGCAGTGTGACCCTCCCCAGCATTGGAGAGGAGGAGCTGTCAGGGAGAATGTACTGAGTGTGTAACCTGATGTCCATCTCCGCCGTTGCAGACACGTGCAGGTCAACAATGACGGGGCGTTGGACTTTTACAAGAAGTTCGGCTTTGAGGTGGTGGAGACCAAGCAACACTACTACAAGAGGATCGAACCCGCTGACGCCCACGTCCTCCAGAAAACACTCGTGCGCTCCTGAGTGTCTGTCCTGGCCACCACTGCACCACCACCACCACCACCCAGGACTATGGTGCCACTCCTCCAGGGTAATGCAGTGCCCCCAGTGCCTCGCCAGACTCTCTGTGCCGTGTTGTGGAACATGTCTTCGGGTGACAACTCTCTCTGCCTCGTCCTTCCATTCGTCCGTTTCATTTGATGTCCTTAGGTCCTGTGTCGCGTCTGTGTCTCTCTGTATCGCCTGTCTGTGGCTGTAGGGTGTCTGGAGTTGACGGTGTCCTTGTGTAGCTCTGCAGGGCCTCATCGGACCATGGAGGGCTTCTTGGGTACTGCATTTCCTTCTGGTGGCACTGCAAGGCCACTTAAGGAACTACAGGCCACAAGGCGTCTCCTGCAAAGCCTCCTGAGGGACTGAAAGACTGCTTGGTGCTCTGTAGGGTCTCTTAGGGCACTGCAGTCATCCTTGGTCTTCAGTCATCCTTGGTCTTCAGTCATCCTTGGTCTTCAGTCATCCTTGGTCTTCAGTCATCCTGGTGGTCTTCAGTCATCCTTGGTCTTCAGTCATCCTTGGTCTTCAGTCATCCTTGGTCTTCAGTCATCCTTGTGGTCTTCAGTCATCCTTGGTCTTCAGTCATCCTTGGTCTTCAGTCATCCTTGTGGTCTTCAGTCATCCTTGGTCTTCAGTCATCCTTGGTCTTCAGTCATCCTTGTGGTCTTCAGTCATCCTTGGTCTTCAGTCATCCTTGGTCTTCAGTCATCCTTGTGGTCTTCAGTCATCCTTGTGGTCTTCAGTCATCCTTGGTCTTCAGTCATCCTTGTGGTCTTCAGTCATCCTTGGTCTTCAGTCATCCTTGGTCTTCAGTCATCCTTGTGGTCTTCAGTCATCCTTGTGGTCTTCAGTCATCCTTGGTCTTCAGTCATCCTTGTGGTCTTCAGTCATCCTTGTGGTCTTCAGTCATCCTTGTGGTCTTCAGTCATCCTTGGTCTTCAGTCATCCTTGTGGTCTTCAGTCATCCTTGTGGTCTTCAGTCATCCTTGTGGTCTTCAGTCATCCTTGGTCTTCAGTCATCCTTGGTCTTCAGTCATCCTTGGTCTTCAGTCATCCTTGTGGTCTTCAGTCATCCTTGGTCTTCAGTCATCCTTGGTCTTCAGTCATCCTTGGTCTTCAGTCATCCTTGGTCTTCAGTCATCCTTGTGGTCTTCAGTCATCCTTGGTCTTCAGTCATCCTTGGTCTTCAGTCATCCTTGGTCTTCAGTCATCCTTGGTCTTCAGTCATCCTTGTGGTCTTCAGTCATCCTTGGTCTTCAGTCATCCTTGGTCTTCAGTCATACTTGTGGTCTTCAATTTCTTGTCTTCAGTCACTTTTGGGTCTTGAGTCATCCTTGTCTTCAGTCATCTTTTTGTTTTATGTCATCCTTTTGTCTTCAGTCATCCTTTTGCCTTCAGTCATCCTTTTGTCTTCAGTCATCCTTGGTCTTAAGTCATCTTTGAGGCCTGCAGCTCCCCCCAAGGCCTGCATTCCTTCCTTGGGCACTGTGGGGCCTTTCCAAGACTCCATTTTTTCTCTGTTCATGTAAACTTCCCATGGCACACAGTTCCTTGGAGGGCATTGTAAGGCCATGCTAGGGCCTGTAAGGACTTGTGGGGCTGGTGTGCCTCCTGTGGTGGTGTGGGGCAGCTGTGTGAGTGGCGGTGTGGGTGGTGGGTTGTGGTGTTTGTAGCAGGGTGTGTGTGCCAGGCTGTACACACCATTACTAGATATCTCAAACGTCATATTCATTAACAGTTGTCTGTGGTTAGTTTGGCTTAATTCCGTTTCTGAGGCGGAATTAGAATTGGATTTTCACAGTCAAGTCGACGTGATACAAACTCAGTTGCAAAAGGTGAAATAAAAAAATCCAGTAAACCAAGTAACCAACCCTCGAAAATTAGGTCTTAAGGACAATTCACCTGTGTTGTTGATGATGACTAATGTGATGTTTAAGGAATCAGATATACGACTTGGTACTCGTGTCAGGGAAAGACTACTGTGAGGAACTTGGCCAACTGCAGGGACCTATATAAGAGATGCATGTGGAGTGTCAGGATGGAGTGGAGAAAAACGTGTATGAAAGTGTTGGCATGGATGTAATGGCAAGGGAAGAGAGAGCATATACGATCGTCAAGAGTGGCAGATACTCATGGCCTGTCCAACCCCATAAGGGAAAATAAGGATGTTAAACAAGAAGAAGAAGAAGTAAGAGCAAGGGAGGAGATTGTGGAGTGGCTGAATAGGTGAAAACTGTTAATGGAGATGGTTTGGAAGCATAAGAATGAAAGAGGGTGACATTGGTGAGTGTATGAGGGCAGGGCTGAGAAAGATAAGATCAGGAGAGTGGATGATTACAGGAGGGAGAGTTGGCAAGAGAGGGAGTGGATGTGTGGAGAGTATGCCAGAACAGGAAAACTTGGAGGTGTATCCGTCAAGGCGTATCCATCAAAGCGTATCTGCTGAGGCGTATCTGTCAAGGCGTATCTGTCAAGGCGTATCCGTCAAAGCGTATCCGTCAAGGCGTATCTGTCAAGGCATATCTGTCAAGACGTATCTGTTAAAGAGTATCCGTCAAGGCATATCTGTCAAGGCGTATCCGTCAAAGCGTATCTGTTAAAGCATATCCGTCAAGGCGTATCTGTCAAGGCGTATCCGTCAAGGCGTATCCGTCAAGGCGTATCCGTCAAGGCGTATCCGTCAAGGCGCATCCATCAAGGCGTATCTGTCAAGGCGTATCCGTCAAGGCGTATCCATCAAGGCGTATCTGTCAAGGCGTATCCGTCAAAGCGTATCCATCAAGGCGTATCTGTCAAGGCGTATCCGTCAAGGCGTATCCGTCAAAGCGTATCCGTCAAGGTGTATCCGTCAAGGCATATCCGTCAAAGCATATCCGTCGAGGCTTACCTGTCAAGGCGTGTCTGTCAAGGCATTTCTCAAGGCATATCTGTCGAGGGGTATCTGTCAAGGCATATCTGTCAAGGCGTCTCTCAAGGCATATCTGTCGAGGGGTATCTGTCAAGGCATATCTGTCAAGGCGTCTCTCAAGGCATATCTGTCGAGGGGTATCCATCAAGGTGTATCTGTCAAGGTGTGTCTGTCAAGGGGTATCAAGGCCGCCCCAGGGTGTTGGAGACAAACAGACAGAGACTACGTGTATCAATATTTACTTCAACTCATTTTTGCGCCTTGGGTCAGTTTTGTTTACTTTATTTTTGTGCTTCGTCTCAAATTTTTACTTTCATTTTTGTCCTTTAGCTGGTTTTTTGTTATTGTTTTTGTCCTTTGGCTGGTTTTGTTTATTTTTTTACCTCAGTTCAATTTTTACTTTTATTTTTGTCCTTCAGTTCAATTTCTACTTTAATTTTTGTGCCTCAGCTAATTTTTTTCCCTTCATTTTTGCATCTCAGCTAATTTATACTTTCATTTTTCTCATATCTGCTCAATTTTTCCCTTTCATTTTTGTATCTCAGCTCAACTTTTTACCTGGTATTTATGCACCTCATCTAATTTATACTTTCATTTTTCTCATATCTGCTCAATTTTTCCCTTTCATTTTTGTACCTCAGTTCAAATTCAACATTCATTTTTGCATTTCGGCTCAATTTTTCCTTTCAGTCTTGTACCTCGACCCAATGTGATTATGTTCGTGTTCATATTCCACTCAAGTTTCCCCGAGCCGCTGTTTCCCTGATGCGAGTAGCGACTTTAATGGTCTGCACGAAGGTGGGACTTGCCAGGCTGCTTCAGTGTAGGCAGCAGCACTGGGCTTGTTGGTCCTTCTCAGACTTAGGGACTAGTAAGCACAGTTCTGCCCCTCATAGAAATAAGTCTCATGTTCCCCACTGGTGCACACATCCTAGTAGTGTTTGTATGACTGAGTGGCAGTGGTGGTGGTGGTGGTGGAGAGTCATCACCCCTCCTTCCACACCACCACCATCAAGGATGTTGCTGATGGATCCACTGCAGTGTATTCCAGCAAGTTGAGAATACATCATGCATACCAACATACATACATACATGCATACCTTAGCCGTGATTTTTGTACATACATCGTGTGTGTGCGTGTGTGTGTGTTTGTGTGTGCGTGTGTGTGTGCGTGCCTGTGTTGGTGTATGTATGTAGTTAGTTAATCATTTGTACATATATGCATACACTAACACACTCATGCACTAACCAGTACCACTATTATGCAAATAAATGGATTAACTGTTACTGGGCACGGAGGAAAGTCTTGATCCGGGCCACTGTTTTGTTTGTGGGTCTACAGGGACGGGTGGCCGGCCTGGCAGCCTCGTGCTCAGCGGCGCCAACGCTCCACCGATGGGAGGCTGTTTGGGTCACAGTTGAGTGTTGTTTTATTTGTAGGAAGGAAAGGGAGTTACAGGGACTGATTTTTTGCATGGCAGGTTTTATGTTTGATGATGTTTATGGCCCACTGAAGGAGATTTTTGTGTCTAAAGGGCCGTCACACTGGGCAAAGTTGATGAGCAGTGAGCTTGGCTGGCGGGCATTTGCCTGCTGGATGTCCTGCTCAAGAGGTGTGGCAGCCATTTTGGGGTTTTTGGTTGGGTTGTCTAGATTGGGAATGGCTCAGTCAACATTTAGAATGATACATTTATTGAATGCAGATGCATATAATATTGTACTTGTAACTCACTCCAAGAACAATGTTTTTGGTTAAAGTCATATTTGTTTTCTATTTGTTGACTGCAGTCTCAGTAAAGACAAGCCATGGTTCCCTTTACAACCAAGAGTAATGCAAGCATATGAGTCCTGTGGAACTCCAGTGCCATACCGTGTCATGGCAAGGGTGAGGGACCAGGGTGGAAGGAAGCGTCACCCTTCATCCCTCAAGGGTGTTGTAGGCACCTCTGGGTGTCCGCTCTCAGCAGCCAGGACTGAACCCTCACACATTTGAGGCATCCACAGAAGGGGTGTGAGGGACAAAGCCATTTTCTTCTAGTTTGCACTGGGAAAGGCAGGCCAGGCCACACATCCCAGGAAGAACAAGAAACAGATTGCAAGGGAAAAGTGACCTTGTATCTGGTGTACTGAGGGTTACTTTTCCCTTGCAACTTCTACCTTGTTCTTCTTGAGATGTGTAGCCTGGCCTGCCTTTCCCAGTGTATAACAGAAAAATATGGCTTTGCCCCCCAAGCTCCTCCTCCTCCGGACTCCTCATTTGCCCTCCACAGGTCCTGCAGGCCAAGGCAGGGTTGCAGCAGCTGCTTGCCTCACTGCAGGTACTAGAGTGGAGGGAAGAGATGCCATGGTGAGGACTTTCTTTACATCTGTCTTTGCTTGGCACTCGTGGTTCATCAAAGTGTGAGGACACGGTAGACCTGCTTGAGCCTGTAGCTTGTCAAATTTTGCCAAGTGTGATGCTGCCTAAAGTATAGATTATTTGAGTCCCAGTTGCATGTGTTTGTGCACTGATGGAACACTGGCATGCAAGGGAGGGGCAGGATGAACAGCTTTTAGCATTGTTGTTATCTGAGCTTCTATTCTTTGTTTTGAATAGTTTTGTGTTTTGTCCATCACCTGATGCCATCATCAAGCTGTGTGTTGCCAGCTGGACCTGTGTTTGTTGTTCTGTGATGACTCGGAGCAAAGGAACCAAAGAACTGGAGAAAAGAAATCAAGGCAAGGTAGATTATTCAGCACTGTTGTAAGCTTGAATCTTGCACAGGACAAACAGGTGCTTGGTGGAATACACAGAAAGAAATTGTAATTGGAATTAAAAAAAAAAATGTGTTGGAAGTTGATGTAATTGTAATGGAGAATAAAAAGCTTAAGGAAAGTTTCATAATACAATGTTTTTTTTGAGATGTCATAGAAAAAATGAAATCTAGAGCAACAGTATGCAGGGTAGAGGCTAAGAAGTGTCCTTCATATCTACATAAGACATGTCAAACTCAACCCCAGAAAGGCTATGATGACATGCTCAGTTAAGAAACACATTCAGTATGACATTTTTTCCTTTTTTGCCTCTTAGCTGCCTCTGCAACAAGGGATATGAATAGGCCCAGAGTGCCACATCAAGGACATAAAAACCCACAAGATGAAGAAATCTCTCACTACAAGCCACGCTACAAGATCTCCTTTCCTGGACATCAATTGCAACAGTTTCACTCAGCCAGACCCGGTTCCCAGTGAGCTTCCCATTAACCGCTTTCAATAGTTTAATGGCTCTTATTTTAGTGGTTTTTATTTACATTCTGCCTATGGCACTGGTAGGCTTTCTTGGTTGGGCCTGGTGGTCAGCCCCAGCCTGTTGTGGCGCAGGCAAGTGTTTTATAGTGGCGTCTCTTGCTTGGCTCATGCTGCCTTCTGGATTTCATTTTTTATCTTCTCTGTAGAGTGAATCTAGAGTTCGGGGTGATAGGTGGTCTTCAGGACAGCATGTGGGACATATCAGGTGACATGAAAAAAAAAAAAAAAAAAAAAAAAAAAAATGGAAGCTCTTCAGTGCTTGCTCTCAAATAGGTTTTGCCCAACACTCATCAGGTTAGCTGTAACCAATCACCAGCAACAAAGCAGCTGTGCTCCTCCTACATTGTCTGTAGGGAAAGGTTTCTTGCCTGATTTGGTGTGGCCTGAGGTGGAATAGACTATAGTAGTAGTAAGGCACAGACAGGCCAACAAAATAGTGGAGTATAAGAAGTTTACTGAAGGCATACAGTGGTTAAGAAGCTGCTGTTATTTGTTTTGAGTTAGTAATATGAAACTGACACCTCTTAGCTAGGGAAAACTCAACAGTAGGGTGGTGGTGGCTGACTGGTCAGTGTGTGGGTGCGGAGGCCTGGACGGCCTGGGTTTGAGTCCTGCCCACAAGCCAACAATTTTCGGTCTTCACAGAATGGCCTAAGACCAAGGATTATATACTATATGGATAGCTCACTGAAACGTCATGACCGGTATGTCATCTGGTTCACTCGCCCTGCTCTCACGGTATAAAATGTACTAGAAAACCCTTATTTATTCATATTCATGGTCAGATTTTGCGCTTTTATGATTGCTAAGAATATGCAATCAAATTAGGCAGCTGTTGAGTTGGCAAACAGTACACAGCAACAGAATGGACCGTACTGGCTATACAGGCAGCGCCACACGTGGCCACTCCGTGAACTGTCAAAGCAGTACTTTCCATAGAACTCAAGTTATGTATTAGAGTGCGTCCGAGGCTGCCTCCAGGATACAAGGCCTTGGTGCTGCCACCGCTCCAAGCCCACGACTGCACACACTTTACTCCTACCCGATTTCCTGACTCTACTATTTGACATGGAGAAAAATTGAAATCGGGTAGGAGTAAAGTGTGTGCAATCATCGGCTTGGGGCGACGGCGACATCATGGCCGTATATCCCTGAGACAGCCTCAGACGCACTCTAGTCTATAACTTGAACTCTATGGAAAGGACAGCTTGGAGTTGAGTTGCCACATGTGGCGCTGCCTGTATAGCCAATACGGTCCATTTCACCAACACCCACCCTCTTCAACTTTACAGGGGTAACCAATCCTGTCATCAATATGATCGTTATAGATAATATAGAAGTTGGTATAGTCTTTGTGTATTCTTACATATACATTGATCCCTTTATACATTATCTATATTAACCATTTAATATAATTTTCCAGATCCAACAGTTATACTTCAATTAATATATATCTATGTTAGCTATTTTGATGACAGGATTAGTTACCCCTACAAAGTTGCAGAAAACGTACGTTAACGAAACTTGAGAAAACGCAAGCACCGATACATGGCAGACAGCAACATTTCCCAGCAACCCCCATATAACATTTCTCAAATATCTCCACCACTGCACAACACTGGCCAACTCAACAGCTGCCCAACTCAACCACATATCCCCAGCAAAAAAAAAAAAAAAAAAAAAAAAAAAAAATCTGACTATGAATGAGTGACAAGATCAATAAGTAATGGCCACCCAATACACTTTAGATGGAAAGAGTGAACTAGATTACATACGCGGTGCATTGTGGGTAAAAAATGCTTAGTAAGCTATCCTTATTATATAGGTTGAGCCACTGTAACACCCATATACAGCACAAATCACCATTTTTACTGAGCACGCTGCGGTGAGAACACAGTGAAGTGAACCAGTTTCTCGCCCAGCATCATTTGTGTACATGTGTGACGTCATCCGCGGTGCATTGTATGTAAAACAAATGCTTATTGAGCTATCCTTATAGTATATAATCCATACCTAAGACTATACCCACGTTCTGTCCTGAGGACTGCCTATCAACCCACACACTAGATTAACTCTAAAGACGATCAAGAATGGCCTCCGGGGAACAGCATGAGCCAAGCAAAATAGTGCCACATTAAGGCCCCCTTCACACGAACGGTTTTCTCCCGCGCGATTTTCGGGCGCGGTTTAGAAATCAATGGAGTTCAATGGGGCTCTTCACACGCTGGCCGCGTGGACTGCCAACCCGCGCGGCGCCAGAAGTCTATGGCAGCGTTGCCAGGTGAACTTGCCCAAAATATCGTTTTAAACCAGTCAAAATGATCGTATTTGCATCTGTATTATTGTACATCCTTTCATAAAAAGGCTGAATAATATAATCAACAATCTTTTTGTGACAGATTTTGAATGGCACTGAAACAAGATCAAATAGACTGATCAAAATTTAATTGAGACAGACTACAGTAAGCTTTAGTCTATCGACTCTAACTTCAGCCTTTTGGCTTGGCCCGGGGAAACCCCCATTGGTTACACATCTAGCGATGACCTGCGCATGGCGATCTGTCTCACTGTTAGTCTGTACGTTGTCTATTTATGGAATATATGCATATTCATAATACGACTGCATGGTGTTATGAATGGCTTGGGATTTGAGGGAAAGACAACGACTCTGACAGTAAACCTTCCATTTCACTTGGCAACGTGGCTCATGCAACGTTGCTGCCTGAGGGACCTTGGTAACAGGCGCCAAGCCGCACCATTCACCTTTCCACCGCCATGAAAAATTTACGTAGGTCTCACTCTTACGTCCTGCACAGCCAAGCAAAAGAGATTATATATAACGTAAATAAGAGAGAGCAAGCCCCTCTGAGGAGAGTGATGGAGTGATGTGGCAGCAGCGAGGTCTCCCCGGGCCAAGCCACACGGCTCAAGTTATAGCATTTTCCATTTAGCGTAACCCGTTTCTGGGTCGTGATCTGTAGAGTCCCTCATAGAGTCCCGACAACCTAAGATTTGGACGCCATTATTGGCCCTGTGTTTTCGCCGCGCTTTTCAAACACTAGCACACGGTCTCGCGGCGAAGACAGGGCCAATAATGGCGTCCAAATCTTAGGCTGTCGGGACTCTATCTATCAAGGGACTCTACAGATCATGACCCAGAAACGGGTTACGCTAAATGGAAAAGGCTATTAGAGTCGAGAGACTATATAATAGCTAACTGTCTTAAATTGGGGCAAAGTGCCACAATTGTGATCGCAGTGAAATAAACATATTCAAAGTGAAATATACACTCGGTGAAATAAACATATTGTTACGCCACCACCGGCCCGCAGAACACACTCCACAGCACGAGCAGGCGGTGGCACCTCAACCCCAGACCACCACACGCAGGTCGTGAACACCCAGAACAGCGAGGCACACCACACCGTCACTCCCCGGAGCAGCCAACACTCCACGAGGCAAGCAAGACAGGGCAGCCCCGGGCACGCTACTACGGGCAGGGCACACAATCGCGGGCAGCACGTCTCTCGTCTACCGCAGCTCAACTCTCTCTCCTCTGCCCCGCGGCTCCGCCCGCCGCTCCTCGGCCGGGCTGCCGCAATGCACCCCACGCCGCCGGCCACAACAGCCCTCCGCGCCCCCAACTAGCCCCCCCCCCCCCCCCCACACACACAAATACACAGATAACACAAATAACACATCAAAACATACCCCCTGGCGTAACACTATCCCCCCCTACAGAAGCAATCGACCCGACTGCCCCAACATTCAACACAAATACATGAAATACACAAAAATACATGGAACACAAACATAAATCAGTCCTCCACCACGTCCTCCACAGTCTCTTCTCGCGCCCCAACGGGGCTCCGCCTGTCAGCCACGCCGTCGACCAGCCGCCAGTCCTCAGTGGGCTCTTCAACGCCATCCGCACCACGTAACGCTCGGGACAGTCGACACCGGCTCCTGGCCTCCACCCTCGGGGCAAGGTGCTCTCGCCCGGCCGCGACTACCTCCCCACGCAGCCATGCTCGAAAACCTCCTGGGAGCAAAGGGCACCTCTCCGGTCACCCTCTCCAGCTCCCGTCCGAGGCCACCACGAGCCTTACTGGCCTACGTCAGGTAGTCGAGGCCCAGCAAGAACGGCTCGTCTCGATCAGCGACTTCCACCGGCCGGCGCTCCACAGCGCTGCCCACGCCGATACGAGCCTCCACTGGCCCCTCCAGCAGCACACACTACCCCGGGTCAGGCCGAGCCGAGCACTCCTCAGCCCCCGGTGTCCACTGTTACGCGTCGTGGCTACAACCGCTGATCCTCCCACTGTCAACACGCTGGTCGGGCGGCGGCAGCTTACTCAAGGCAGGGCCCGAGGGCGGGAGACGGCTGGAAGTCGGCTCCCTTCTCCAGCCCGTTCGCGCTTCCCGCCCGCGCCGCGTCCCTGGGCCTGGGGCAGGCGCTCGAGCGGTGGCCAGACTGGCCACAGTCCTTGCAGCGAGGCTGGTGGGCGTCGGGGCTCGGCCGGTCAAGGGAACGCGTCCTTCGCTCCCCCAGGCACCGACTGCGCCTGTGCCCCCTCTTGCCACAGCCCCCGCACGAGCCACGGAGACCCTCCGGGCTCGCCTTCATCTTCACCTTCGCCATCCGGCCCCGGAGGTCATGGCAGGGCGGGGCGGCCGCCTCTAGGGCGCTGGTCGTCCTCAATGCCCCGAACTCCAAGGCCCTCGTCAGCGCGTCGTCGGTCCACGGCAGGGGGTGAGAGTCCTCGCCAGTCTCGTCCCTCAGCGCCCGGCAGCCGCACAGAAGCGCTGCGTGCCGTCCTTCTTCATATCCGGGACTACCGCTGAGGGCCACGGACTGTCTCTCCGCTCAATCACCCCCTGCGCCGCTCACTTGTTGACGGCGCTCTGCAGTTCCTCCCGCCTGACTGGTGCGATTCGTCGGGGCGGGCTCTTGGTGGGCGCACTATCTCCTGTGTTGATGTTGTGCTTCACCAACAACGTGCGGCCCAGCAGGTCCAAACCACCCCCGCTGAACTCGTCCGCGCACCCAGCCAGGGTGTGGCACACCTTCGTCTGCGCCTCCGACAGGTGAGCGGCGCTCCGGTGCGCCAAGTCCTCCAGGAGGTCGGGCAGCGGGCCCACAGCGGCCGGCTCCGCGCTCCCCGACAGCTCCTCATGTCGTTCCTCCTCACAGGTGCTCAGCTTGGCACCAGCGGGTACTTCCCGAGCCTCGTCAGAGGAGTAAGCCACCAGCACCGTGACTGACTCCAACCCCCGCTCCTTCGAGACTGTCCGGCTGCCACACCATCAGCCAGCTGCAGGCCCTCCGTGGACTCCACCGCGCCTTCCGCTGGAACCGCGCCCGACCGGCAACACACGACCCTGGCCTCCGTCCCCGGGGCAAGGTGGAGTCGCTTCGCCGCGACTGCCTCTGCACAGCCGACCTCTTGTAGCAAAGGCGCCTGTCCGCGCAGCCTCTCCAGCTCCCGTCCACGGTCGGCACCATCCTCGCCCTGCGTCAGGTAGTCGAGGCCCAGCACGCACGGCTCGTCTCGATCGGCGACGTCCATCGGCCGGCGCTCCCCAGCGCTGCCCCCGCCGATACGAGCCTCCACTGGGCCTTCAGACTGCACGCAGTGCCCCGTGACGCCACACAGCCTCTGTGGCGCTTCCTGGAGTCGTGTGGCGGCCAACATGTCAGGCCGCCCCAAGGTCCTTTCGGCGCTCCCCGCCAAGCGGCCGGGCCCGTCCACTGAGTCAAGTAGCGCTTTCTCAGCTGCAGCGCCTTCTCATCCTCGCCCCAGCCCTGGGCAGCAGCTGGCATCTTAACCTGGGCCTCCCATGGGCCTCCCGTCGTGCTCCGCTGGCTTAAGCCTCCCTGAGCGCCGGGAGGCTGAGGGGCCGCAGCGGGGAGAGGGCGGACCACGTGGGCTGCAAGCCGGCCAGCATGGCGGAGAGAGAGGCAATGAGGCGGGGTGAATGGGTCCGACCCCAGCACCAGCTGGACCCAAGGGAGCGGCTCCAACGGCTCCTCAGCCTCCTGCAGCCTCCACCGGCTCCGCCACGACGTCACCAGGCCCACATGGAGCCCAGCCAGCCCGCCACCAGCACACGTGACGCTCCTCGTTCCTCCGCGCACCACGTTGCCACCTCTCGTCGCCGCCACTCCGAACGGCGGGAAGCTGAGGGGCTGCATTGGAGAGAGAGTGGACTACGTGACCTGCGAGCCGGCCGGCATGGAGGGGAGGGAGGGGGTGAGGGAGGCCACGAGGTGGGGTGAATGGGTCCGTCTCCAGCACTGGCTGGACCTATGGGAGCGGCTCCGTTGGCTCCCCAACCCCCTGCGGCAGCTACTGGCTCCGCCACGACGCTACCAGGCTCCACGGGTCCTTCCCAGGGGCCCCAGATAGGCCCCAGCTGGACCGCCGCCTCAGCGCTTCCCACCAGAACTGTGCCCCGTTCCTCCGCGTGCGGCCCTGCCACCTCTCGCTGCTGCCTCTCCGCCTCCACCTCCTCCCTCAGGTCCTGAACCTCGCCTTCCAGGGTCTGCTGCACCTCCTCCAGCCGTTCGCTCCTCAGGCTGTCGTAGGCCCTGTCCGTGCACGGCTGCATTTCCACTTTCAGAGACGAGAGACTGCTCTGCCAAACCTCGTCAAGATGGCGGGCCCGCTCGCGTGCCCTCTCGTCTTGCCTCCAAGCCTGCTCGCGTGCCCTTTTAGCCTGCTCGCGTGCCCTCTCGTCTGCCCTCCGAGCCTACTCGCGTGCCCTCTCGTCTGCCCTCTTTTCCATACCGGCCAGCATGGCAATGATCAAGTCCATCTCGCTCGGTGTAAACTCGCCCGCGCCGGCCTCGGCCTTACCCTCCTCCCGGGACGCCATGACGGCACGGCGCAACTCACTGTTCACTGTTCACTAATCGCACTGCTAAGACACTACTGTTAAGCCCCAAATACACTGCCGAATTTTGGCTCACGAATGTGCACGAATATGCAAGTCATCCTGTGTCGCGAACAAGTTCGGCATCTTTCTTGCCTGTTCTTGGCCGTTCGGGGACATGTCTGCGTCCACCACACGACTTTTGACAGTTGGTCACGACCGCCACGAAGGTTTCATGTTGCATGAAAAATTCGCGGCCGTTCGCCGAATGTGCACGAATGCAAAATGGACGCCGAATTGTCGCCGAAATGTCGTCGACATGTCGCAAACAATTCGGCGTCCGATTCGCGGTGTTCGACGAATTGTCGCCGTATTTTGACCGTTGAAATTTAAATTTTATTGGCAAATTTGTCGCCGACATGTCGCCGACTATTCGGGGACATGACTCCGACATGTCGCCGAATGGCCACACGGAATCACGACACGGCAAACGGGTCGCGGTGGGAGGTGTACACGGGGGTCTGTCTATCTATTTATTTATGTATTATATTTCTATCTATCTATCTATATCTGTATCTACCTATCTGTGTATATATATATATATATATATATATATATATATATATATATATATATATATATATATATATATATAAAATGGGTAGGCGGTGGCTGAATGGATAGCAAGACGGCCCCGCGTTCAGGAGGACGCGAGTTCAATCCCCGACCCGTGACACCAAGCTGGGATTTTTCAGCCGCCGCCGAGTGGCTTAAAACTACCCACATGCTGTCCAGAAGACCACCTATCAACTCGGACTCTAGATTCTAGGATTAAAGATGAGCTCCGGGAGGGCAGCATGAGCCAATGCAAGATGGCGCCACTATAAACACTTGCCTGCGCCAGAACGGGCTGGGCCGACCATCAGGACCCACCGGGAAGAAGCCTTGAACCGATCATCAGGATCCACCGGGAGAAGCCTACCGGTGCAATAAAAAAAAAAAAAAAAAAAAAAAAAAATATATATATATATATATATATATATATATATATATATATATATATATATATATATATATATATATATATATATATACGGAATAAAATATTACTATAATAATAAATAGTAAACAAGAAAATTTGAAAAATATGAATATAAATTATGAATATATAAAATAGGTATGGAACTAACATTTTCATTTATTTCATAACTAATTTACTATTTATTACTTTATTTATTTCTTAATATCATTATTCTGCCATTATTTAACCTTTGTTTCATTTTCAGTTATTTAGATTTCTTTCTTTCAGTTACTGGTTTGTTTACTGA
Source organism: Eriocheir sinensis (assembly GCF_024679095.1). Lineage (NCBI taxonomy): Eukaryota > Metazoa > Arthropoda > Malacostraca > Decapoda > Varunidae > Eriocheir > Eriocheir sinensis. Next base: position 4,836,594 of record NC_066519.1, read on the forward strand.
TATTACGTAAACATTCATTTATTCTAAAATATTTGTAGGAGAGCAAAACAAAAACAAGTCACATTTATACATTTTATTACACATACTATCATACATATTACCACACATGGTATTTACTCGCCCACAATTCTGTCCAGCCAGGGCACTGCTCCCCGGGTGTTGTAGTAGTCCATGAGGTAAGCGCGGATTCCCGTGCTTTTATATGCCACATGCACATCAGATGATCAGCTGTCAGAAATCTTGGCACTGTCGGGGAATTATCCCCGACATGTCGCCGACACTTCGGGGACATGCGAAGACAATTCGGAGACTTGTCGCCAGTTATTCCGCGACAAAAAAAAACGTTAAAATTTCAGATTTTGAGCTCGGCGACACGGACGCCGAATAGTCGGCGACATGTCTCCGAACTGTCCCCGAATTGTCTTGAGCATTCGCCGACATGTCGCCGAATGGTCACGAACTGTAAGAATCTTGGTCATGTCGGCGAACCGGTCGCCGAATTTTTTCACGAACTGATTCGGCGTCAAGTTCGTGGCCAAAATTCGGCAGTGTATTTGGGGCTTTACGCCACCACCACCCGGCCCGCGCAACACACTCCACAGCACGAGCAGGTGGTGGCACCTCAACCCCAGACCACCACACACAGGTCGTGAACACCCAGAACAGTGAGGCACACCACACCGTCACTCCCCAGGGCAGCCAACACTCCACGAGGCAAGCAAGGCAGGGCAAAGAGGCTCAAAATGCAGGTTTTCTTCTTTACTGGACAGCTCAAACACCGTACAAGCACTGGTTCACAAGGCACAGTAACTCCCAGTACACAGAGGGGGGCAGACACAGCCCCGGGCACGCTACTACGGGCAGGGCACACAATCGCGGGCAGCACGTCACTCGTCTACCGCAGCTCAACTCTCTCTCCTCTGCCCCGCGGCTCCGGCTCCGCCCGCCGCTCCTCGGCCGGGCTGCCGCAATGCACCCCACGCCGCCGGCCACAACAGCCCTCCGCGCCCCGAACTAGCACCCCCCCCACACAAATACACAGATAACACAAATAACACATCAAAACATACCCCCTGGCGTAACAATATTCATAGTGGAGTAAACACTCACAGTTGAATAAACATATTGTTATGCCGGACGTGTTACTTGGGTTCCGTGTCGCCGTCAGGAGACTCCGTGGGAGGGAGTTATGTAAACACTTTGCACAGCTTCTGTAGTTTAATATTCTTCCTTAGTAGTACACTTCATTCTGACTCTTCACTTACCACTAGCTTACTATGACTGGGACTGGGACTCTCTCGCTCTCTTCTCCTATATATATCCAGAACAGTACAGTCTAGACTCTAGAATGTTACAGTATATTTTAGATCATACAAGAACATGTAGCAAAAATATATGCGAGTTGGCAACACTTCCCGCCTGGCGTCTGGCCGCGCCCCGCGGGGAGCGGACGGCTCGCCTTGCTCCCCGCCCCCCTGCTCGCTGCTCCCGGAGCCTTCTAGAGGCCCATGGGCGCTGGGGGGAAGCTTCCAGCACAACACTATTCATTGCAAGAAAAAAAAAATGTAACGGAATGCGGAAGTCTAACGGACTAAGGTGGGGGACATACTCGCCATAAACATTGTCGCACCCCTCTCCCACGCTGCGCCAGGTAATATAAACATGTACTGCATCCAAATAAATTTATTGAATTTACAACTAATACTTTGTTGGCTTCCCTTGACGTCTCCTGCACTCTTCCAAACGGGCCGGAAGGCTGTCTGCAAGCACCATGAGATGCTGGGGAGCGAGTGTGTTCCAAAGGTGGTGAAGTGCAGCTTGGAGTTTGGCCACGGTTGAACAGTCTTGGCTGCGTAACTCCCGTTTTACTATCGCCCACAAATTTTCAATTGGGTTCAAATCCGAGGAATTAGCAGGCCAGTCTTCGAAGAACGGCACACAGCAGTCCCTGAGCCACTGCTTCACTGACTTACCAGTATGGCACGGTGCACCGTCCTGCATGAAGGTGGAGGCCTGACACATCTCGAAAGACCCCGGTAGATTGTCACACAGAAGCTCGAGGTAGTTCCCCTGATTCATTGTGGTGTTCTTGGGTAACACCACGAGGCTCCCCACCCCGTGGTAGGAAAAGCATCCCCACACCATCAACGAATCAGGGAATCTGACGGCAGGAGCAGTGTAGGGAGGGTCCAGCGGGTCGCTGCCTGGGCGCCGGTACACGCGACCTTGACTGCTGGCTGTCACTGTGAATCTTGATTCGTCGCTCCGCAGCATGCCACGCCACTGCTCGATGGTCCAGTCTTTCATGCTGTCACAAAATGCAAGCCTCTTCTCTTGCTGGTCTACAGTAACCACAGGCTTGGGCCGCGCTGCATAGCTCAGGTACTGGAGGTCGTCGTTGATGCGGCGCGATAATGTCCTAACAGACACATTACCAAGCAATCCCAAGGTGTCTTCCCTGATTTTCCTGGCCGATACTCGTGGATTGCGTTCGACTTAACGGTGCACCACTCTCAGGGTTCGCAGGGAAGTTTTGCGGGTGTTTCCTGGTGGTGTCTTCTTGGCGGGTATTTTGTTGCCGCCGAGTTCACCCATACGCTTCACGTATCTTTGAACTTGGCGGACACTGACGCCCGTCTGGTCAGAGATAAGCCCGTGTGGAGTGTCCAGCCTTGTGGAGAGCTGAGATGGCTGCGATGTCATCCCGTGACAAGATCTGGTAGCGCACCATGGTTGTCCAGGAAAACCGCTAAACAGCAGAGTAACTGCAAGCCAGTCTGCGGGGGTGGTGCGGGAAGCCAGCAACAAAGCGGTCCCCAGTCAGAGTGATTGACAGGTGCCTGTCACTGCTTCCCGCCGTTGCAAGCTGCCCAACACCCAGGCTGAGATGCCAGATGTGTAGTAATTTAATTTAAAGCACCCGATGCCCGCCAAGGAAAGCGCGCGCGTTTTGATCTTTCAAACGGATACCGTGGTTTCCGGCGACAATGTTTATGACGAGCACTTACTTAATATATTACTTGTGATCCTTATACCTTCCGTTCTTAACTTAACCTAGACCTCCTGGCATTACAGAATAAACCTCTATCAAGTCTATTTAGGCACGTTGCTACGAAACAAAGCGATTAGGATTCGTTTGCTCATTGTTAATCAATCTGTTCACTGAACGCAGCCCAGGTTTGTTTTGAGTGGTATCTTTTGCACTCATTCTGTATCCAAAGGGCGCTGGCTAAATACTGACAGATACGTACAGAGGCTAACTCGGAAGACGGAGCAGAACGTGGTACGTGTATCAGACCAGCATTTGCATCACCCTCACACTACATGCTCAGAAGCTGAGAGAGAAAATATTTAAATTGGGTGATCAAATTATTTTACATCTCCATTGAAATATTGTACAAATTCCGCGATTATCGTATTATCATACAGGCGTTATTGTACATCGTACAAACGGTTAGATTTCCGTATTTGTACGATAATTATTGTACGACTGGCAACGCTGGTCTATGGAGCCCTTCAGACGGGCGGTTTTTCCCCGAGCGGCAGACGTGGTCAACATGTGGCAGGGGGCTCCCGTAGTCCCGTGGCAGTCTCTCCGCCATGCGCTCCGGCGGGGTGCTGGGGCGTATGGGTTCGAGACCTGCCCGGTGCCATGGGAGTGGAAAGGCTGGCTCTTTCCGACACCCTCAGCCCCGTTGTTGGGCCTCCTCCTTGAAAGAATTGGGCATCTCTCTACCAGCCGCCTGGGTGGTTGCGCGGCATACACCGCCTTCCCCCCCCCCCAAAAAAAAAAAATGTGGCAGAGGTCCATTTTGCTCACAAGCTCTTCAAATGCGGAAATAATTGAAAAACTTCTCTTCATAAGCTTTCAGGTCAGAATATTGAATGCTCTTCGAAGGAACCTATAGCTGTTTATTGGGTGGGTCCACCATTTACGTAGTCGCTTCTTCTTTTAACATCATGTTCATTATATACACAGAGATCACTCTCTGCTTTACGTCCTCCATCTCAAACAAACAAACAAACAAGTCTCGACAAACTGACAAGTATTCTGTGGCACAGACTTACATACTAGACTGCTCGCCAAGGCCCTCCAAGTGAAGCCGGCCCGGGGCCATGGGTGTGCCCAGTTGCTCCAAAACCGACGACTTCACACGCCTCACTCCCACCCTGTTTCCTGACCCCAACATTCATTTTTTACGAAAAACTGAGACCACCATCAACTTCCTGAGAAAATTCTGCATCACTAGCATAAAACTGTAACATTATTGTAAGATTACATATACGAAAATCAGAGTTAAGTGAAGTATGGAGTACACATTTTCTTGCACTTATTTCCCTTCAACTCCTTAGTACTCAGCTGGTATTCGTCGCATCACTTTTTAAGCCCAGATCCTAAATCTGCATGCGTTTCTGCTTCTGATGGTGTAGGGTACTGATGTAAAGCAAGTATACAGAGAACTATGGTTTTATTGTTCAAACAATTCCACTGCAGTTGTACACTGCAACAAACAAAACACACGCATAGTTGGACACGAACACAAACATAAATAAACACCTTATGGATTGACATGATAAGCAAGAAACATACACTAAACACATAACGAACAAACAGACAACAAAAGACAACACGTATAAGGAGACACAAGCAACGTACCCTCAGCTGGTGAGTCCTCAACTGTTCTGCGGGACATGCAAGGAAGGGACCCCAAAAGTAAATAGTAAAAGTATACACAGTTTATAAGGACCGCTAATATAAAGGGACTAGTTACTTCACCACATTCTCCCCCTCTTAGTTAAGTTCACATGGAGTAATTCTGAAGGTACTTTGGAGGTTGCCTTGCTCTCTCCGACCTTCGAAGTGGAGGAGGTGAGGCTGTCTGGCGAGGCACTGTATGTGATTCCTGAGTGGTGTCGTTCTGAGGAGTAGTGTCCACATGGGAGATTCCACGTGCAATCTCCAGGGGAACATTTGCATCCGACACTTCCTCAGAGACCTGAGACTGAGGTACAGGAGGACTAGCATCTGTACTTTCTCGGTTGTCATTAGCCATAGGAGCAAGATGTCTTAATGAAACCGTAGTCATCCTACCATCTGAAAGCCTCACATGAGCATACTCGGGGTTCGCCTCTACAATTTCAACCTCATCTACCAAGGGATCGTTTTTGCTGTGTCTTACATGGCGTTTCAGGAGAGCAGGCCCTCCTTGGATGAACCAAGAAGGAAACGTTTGGCCGGTGGTAGACCTACTGTGCAGGAAAAGGCGTTCATGAGGAGTAGAGTTCGTGGAAGTGCACAACAAAGAGCGGATAGAATGGAGAACAGTTTCTCACTGAGACACGTCAAGGTTTCTTGTTTCGAGGGCTAATGTTAGAGTCTTCCATATAATTCCGTTGTATTTTTCAGCCTGGCCATTCCCCTTAGGGTTATAAGGTGTTGTACGACTGGTAGCTACACCTTTCTTCATCAGAAAATCCTTCAGCTCTTCAGACATGAAAGATGTACCTCTGTCAGAGTGGATGTATGCTGGCATACCAAACAAGGCAAACAGTTGCACTAAACAACTGATAACAGTTCTAGTAGTCATATCAGTACAAGGGAAAGCAAAGGGGAACCTTGAAAATTCATCTACAACCGTGAGTATGTAATTGTTTCTAGATTGAGATGGTAGTGGGCCTTTGAAGTCTAAGTTCAGCCTCTCGAATGGCTGAGTTGCTTTGATCAGCTGTCCAGAGGATTTGAAGAACCGTGGTTTGAGCTCCAAACACACTTGACAATAGGTGGTAATTTTCTTCACATCTTCTACCGAGTAAGGTAGATTCCGTTCTCGGACAAATGTATCATACGAGATATCCCGGGGTGACAGGATTTCATGAAGTTCTCTGAGTTTGTCAGTAGTAGTGGCACCACAGATGCGGGAGAGAGAATCAGCTGGTATGTTTTCTGTTCCTGGACGGTACACAATATCATAGTGAAAACATGAGAGTTCAACACGCCACCTTACTATTTCGTCATTCTTTATTTTACTGTTTGATTTAGAATCAAACATAAACTTTACACTGCGCTGGTCAGTAATGAGCTTGAAATGGTGTCCAGTTAAGTAGTGTGTCCACTTTCTCAAGGCTTCCACTATGGCATAGGCTTCTTTCTCCACCGAAGAATGTCCTTGTTCGCTGCGAGTGAGAGTGCGGGAGAAGAAAGCCACAGGGCGACTATTCTGGGTTAGAGTAGCTGTTATCGCATGATCTGAGGCATCCGTTTCCACCGTGAAAGGAGATGAGGAATCTATGGCCATTACCACAGCACTAGCAATGTCTTTCTTCAAGTTCCCAAAAAGCTTGTAATGCTTCACTAGATAGAGGAAAACCATTAGCTTGTGAGAGAGGGCGGATTTTCTCTGAAAAATTAGGTATCCATCTTGAGTGATGTGCAAGTAACCCCATTGTCTTGCGAAGAGAAGCTGCATCCTTCGGAGGTGAAAGATTCCACTGAGGCTGCAAGCGTTCTGGGTCGGGTTTTATCTCTCCGTCCGTTATTGAATACCCCAGTAAATTAATGGTTCTGACTTTGAAGTCACACTTGCTGTGGTTTAGAGTCAGGTTGTACTCCTCAGCCACCTTCAAGAACCTCCTTAAATTCTGGTCATGCTCCTCTTCTGTCTCACCACACACAGTTACATTGTCCACATAAGCAAATGTTCCACTTACTTTTTCTTTCTTAAGGATTTAGTCAAGTACTCGTTGAAAAGCTATTACTCCATTTTTCACGTCCCCTGCTCGGGGTTTTTAACTTGAGTCTGAAAGATTAACTTGAGTCTGGACTAAAATGACTTATAGAAGGGCTAGAAACACGTTCTCTGGATCAAAATGGGGGTTTTTGAGGATGGTGAGTTCAATAGTAACATTTTCAACACCACCTGGGGTCATCTTCAAGGTCTAAAGGTCATTTATCAAGGTCAAATTTGTGAATTTTGGTCATTTTTGCTCGTTTTTTGTGTGTAACTCATAAATGGTGAGAGATAGCTGATTATAATATGAGGCAAGTCTGCAGAGCTGTCCGAATTTAATATATATTGTCATATATCGTCCTTCAAGAAAGGACTGGAACGTCCCCTGATCGGGGTTTTTAACTTGAGTCTGAAGGATTAACTTGAGTCCTGGACTAAAATGACTTCTAAGAAGGGCTAGAAACACGTTCTCTGAGTCAAAATGGGGGTTTTTGAGGACGGTGAGTTCAATAGTGACATTTTCAACACCACCTGGGGTCATCTTCATCATCTTCAAGGTCAAAAGGTCATATTTCAAGGTCAAAATAGTGAATTTTGGTCATTTTTACTCGTTTTTGTGTGTAACTCATAGATGGTGAGGGATGGCTGATTATAATAAGAGGCAAGTCTGTAGTTCTGTCCAAATTTAATATATATTGTCAAATATTGTATTACTCAAACATTCCAAACAAGCCCTAAAACAATGAAACACTAAAATAAGAAATAAAGAACGGTATTTCTCATCACAACAAAACTCAAAGACATTAACATTTGATTAGATGAACATCGCTAGATGGAGAGCTTTTCTTGCCTCCTGAGGCATCTCACAGCCTTTTCTTTGTCACTTACATTGAGAACCTGAGCTTTCAATAGAATGTTGGCTAAAGTCGTACATGCTGCATTATTAGTAGCTAAAGGTGCATCTACAAAAGATAACAATTCAGCAAAATGAAAGCGGCAATGCATTTTAGTCATGGCATGCAAATTATAGGCATTATGTACAAAAAAGACAGTTGAAATAGTTGGCACACTCAGTCCACCTCTATTCAAATGATCTAAGAACTCAGATGACACCTCGTTACCATCTTCATCATCCATGATATCCTCCATACTAGTGCTATTACAATATTTATGAACAAGGTATCCAGCCAAATATACAACTTTATGCTTAAGGTTATCAGCAGACCTCAAGAGCTCCCGAGTGTCTTGAGGAGTGATCTCGTCAATGAGTTCACTTCGCTCATCTGGATTTATGGAAGAAGTACAATTCTTGTCGCAATCAAGCACACGAGAACTAGATTCTGGCATAATGTCATGCTTTAGAAGTGTCTGCAAATTTGTAACTTTTGCTGCAGCCATAATGTCAACTACATCAATGTAGAAGTTTCCACCACTTCTTTGCCTGGCTTGACCGAAAAACTTTTCCAAGGCTTCATCCGCGAATATAGCAGGAAGAACGTAGTCAAAGTCTTTCTCTGCCAGAAGCAATTTGGCAGCAGCCACATTATTACGTGTAGACACAATGAATGCTTCAGCAGTTTGCTTAGTTAACTTCAGCTTACGACCACTACCTCCTTGCCATGTGCAGGTCGATATAATTTGGCAGGCGTCCTCCAACTTAGTGAAAGATGTACAGTCTGCTGTCCAAGGCTGTCTGGATTCGTCACGTAGATGTCTAGCTGAGAAACGGTCTTTCACATTCATCATCTTGAACCACTCACTCATTGTCTGGGTGAGAATGATGGTGCCTTAGCTGATGCCCAATGAATCCTTGAAGGTCTTTAAGGCAGCGACAGTCTTGTCATTGAACACCTGACATACTAAGGGTACGCTCTGGCGTTGAAGGGGTTTGGGGAAAACAGCGGTGTGCGTCAGCTTGGTTAAGCGAATAGGAGTAGCTCGGTCGATCTCATAAAGCTTCCGAATATCACTCCAGTAAGCTTTGTACTCATTGCCATGTACAAGAAATGAGAGTGTCTGGCCATCAACAGTAATCCAGTTGTTACGAACATTTTTGAAGATGTGCACGTAGTCGTACACTAAGAACATAGATTGCTCTTGAATGGATAGCACTTGACAACTTCCAGGTCCTCCAAGTTTCGAATAAACACTGCGATTGGTATTGCAATTGTCACATATCAAAGAAATCACAGTACCGCCAGCACCAACTACAGCTGAGGCAGCTTCAGTAAGAAGTTCACTCAGCTTATCGGCAGCTAGCTTTTTGCAGGGTAAAACGCGTAGAATATAGCGTGGACCACCAAAATGGCAGGCAACTTCAACAACCATAGCATGTGAAGCAAGCATTTCATGGCCACTACCCGCTGCAACGTTTTGAGCATATCCTAGAACATGTCCTCCAGAAAATCGCAATGTCTCGATCAGCTTTACTTCATCAAACATTAGATTCACCAAACGCTGCTGCGGCTTAAGCTGGTCGAATAACGTTTTGAGGTTGGAGTCCTGCAGACTACTAGAAAGCACCTCTTTTATCTTTTTTGTTGATGGTAGAATGATTAAGCCAGATCGACGAATCATTTTGTATGCACTGGGTGATATGTTGTGAAGCTGCATTGCGAATATCAGAGTGTCGGTATGAAATCGACGACCATCAGGAGGTTTGAACACAAGCCGCAGCTGTGACAGAATGAAGGTTAAATGAGGAAGCTCGTGTGCCTCAGTCATTTTGCAGAGCTGGCTTATTATGTACTGAAGACTTTCCTGGCTTGTGTACTCATAGGTGTTTACCTGTTCAGTTATGGATCTAATCTGGGACCATTTTGAGAGCAAGCTGTTCTTTTGCAAAGGAAAAAGTCGTTTAGGCACCTCAATGCCATCTTTCTCAACTCTATTCAAGAATAGGAATCCAAAAGGTGAGTTGACTTGTTGTAGATGAAAGAACTGCTTGACAGTTTGTCCAGTAGCGTCAGTTCTTGATAGGTAGAGATTTTTCTGGTCTTTTATGACGTTAAAACCAGGAAAATAGGAGCTAATTTTGGCGTGAAATTGGTCGAAATCTCGGATTTTGTCTGCAGCCTCAGCAGCTGCATGCACCTTTTTAGCTCTTGATTGTGATGTAGAAGATGATGTTGGGCGTGGGGCTGAGGTAACCTGCTTCAAAGCTGAGTTTGGTATTCCAGGAAATATTGATGGAGGTTGTTTGGGTCGCTTGCCACCCTTAACTGACACCCATTCACAATTGAAATGTGTCTCACAAATATATATCTCCTTCAAGCGTCTCAAGCTTTCTTTCTCATTCGGCATTGCCAATATCCATCTCTCCCTCTCCTCAGGATCTTTTGGGAAGGATATGACTTTTACATAAGGTGTCCCATCATAGTTCCCTTTACAACCAAAGCAGCTACAGTGACGTGGCATATTGTGAGATCACCAGCTGGACCGTTTCTATAACAAAAACAGAAACAAAACACATTAGTCAGTGAGATTTGAACAGAAAATGGGATTTGCATAGAAAACGAGATAAAAACAGGAAAAGTTGTGGGAGCAAAATGATCTTAAAATTTGAAAATACATAACATATGTCAATTTAAAAAAAATCAGGCATGAAGTCTCTCAGACTCAAGTTAAAAACCCCGAGGTCCTGACGTTCCAGTCCTTCCTTAAAGGAGTCTATGCTCCGAACGGAATGCGATTGAATTAAAAAAATTTATCCCCAGCTTCAAATGCAGTGCATGGTCTCTCTTCTTCTCTTATGGCAACCTGATGGCATGCACTTTTCAGATCCAAGGTACTAAACACCTTGTACCGTGCAATGTTGTTCACCATCTCGTCAATATTTGGCAAGGGATAAGCATCAAGCTCAGTGAATCGGTTTATAGTTCGAAAATAGTCTATAACCATCCTCCTTTTCTGATTCTCTCCTGACGTCACTAACACTTGAGCTCTCCAAGGAGAATTACTAGGCCTTATTATTCCTTCTAATATCATACGCTCAGTCTCAGCTTCAATGAACTTCTTGTCACTCAAGGAATATAGTCTTGACTTATTAGCGACTGGTTTGCACTCGGGCGTCAGGTTCTTGAAAAGGAAAGGAGGTGACACCTTAACAACAGCTAGTGAACATATCTTCAGGGGAGGCCTTTCTCCTCCAAAATCCATTTCCAGAGCAGAATGTTTCCTTAGAAAGTCATGTCCTAGTATCACATCACTACATAAGCTTTGTAACACCTTGAGTTCAACACCTTGATAAGTTTCTCCCTGCAACTCTAAGTCCACAGTGCACTGACCTAAGATGTTCGAGGAAAGTGATTCATCAGCCATAGAAACATTTCCATGGTCTGGAGACATAATTAGTTTGCTTTGGTCCACTACATTACGATACACAAAGCTTTCAGAGCTCCCAGTATCAATAAGGGCACTGACAGGACAACCATTTAGCTTGAGAGGCCTTACAGATTTTTCAAGACACTTAGGAGAGGCCCCTACTATAGAAGCTAGCATCGCAGCAGAATGTTTTGGGCTAGAAGAACTGCTTGCCTGTTTCACCTTAGCATAATGTCCTTGCTTCTTACACTTCAAACACACTGCGTCCTTAGCAGGACATCGGGGATGCCGTTGTAGCTACAAAAAAAAAAAGCACCGAGCACCAGAAGTAGCAGCAGAAACAGAATCAATGTTATTTTCAGCACAACACAATTCCTCCTTTCGACTCGCTGCTGACACAGCAGCATTAACAGGTTCCGCTGCAGTGTAGGAGGCTGAATGCTTCTGGGCCATTTCCAGTGTGCGGGCCTGTAATAAGCGGTATTTAAGTTCAGTGTTATATTTTCTAACAGACGCTGGCGTACTGCACCAGAGACCAGGCCATTTATGAAGGCATCCCGAACATAGTTATCACACGCTTCCTCCGCAGTTACACTTTTGAATTGACACTCCTTAGCAAGGAGCTTCAGTGCCTGAAGGAACTGATCCAGGGACTCACCTGAGTTTTGCCTGCAAGTGGCAAGCAAATGTCTGGCAAATATTTCATTTTTCGGCTTCACATACAAGGATGTCAGAACCTCTTCAGCCTTCTCATAAGTTTTACACTCGGAAATGTAGTCATACATACTAGGAGCCACATAGTTGGTGAGAAGAAGCAGTTTGTCAAGCGTAGGAGTAGTCTTCTCCACAGCTTGAACGAAGTTAGTAAACGTCCTCAGCCAGTGTGTCCACTCCTTGGCAGCCTGGGCAGAGTCAGGGTCCATATCAAACCGTGGTGGGCGTAGGAGCCGTTCCATGGCGATTGAATTGTTTGAACAATAAATTGATGTAAACCAAGTATACAGAGAACTATGGTTTTATTGTTCAAACAATTCCACTGCAGTTGTACACTGCAACAAACAAAACACACACATAGTTGGACACGGACACAAACATAAATAAACACCATATACTAACTAAGAAGGTACGTACATCACACTTCTTATGGATTGACAGGATAAGCAAGAAACATACACTAAACACATAACGAACAAACAAACAACAAAAGACAACATATATAAGGAGACACAAGCAACGTACCCTCAGCTGGTGAGTCCTCAGCTTCTTCTTCAGTGTTTTAGGGGGCTGGTTAGGCCATGGGACCACGGCCTTCAAAGCCCCGGCGGTACAGGTTACTTGCTCCTGCGGTTGTTGTGGTGGAGATGGGTCCCCAGGTGGGGGGTAAATTCTGTCAAGCTGTCCGGAATTCTGTAGGAAGGTCTGTGTACACTTGAGGGCTTGGAAGGCCGTGTTGGGGCTGAGGATGTCGCTGCCCAGCAGGTCCTCTAGAGTTGGCCTGTGGATGTTGAGCCTGGTTAGGGATGCCTTGAGGTTGGTGCGGAGGGAGTGGAATCTTGGGCAGTGGAGTAAGAAGTGTTCTGGTGTGTCGGGCTGGGTGGGGCACCATGGGCAGTGTGGGTCCTGGACTATATTCAGTCTGTGCAGGTGGGCGTTGAGGCGTGTGTCCTACCCTCAGGCGAGTGATGGCTGTGTCCAGGGCACGGCTGGGGGAGTGGATCTGCCAGTGCTGGGCGGGGAAGTGTCGGTACCGTCCCAAGTTGGTGAGTCTCAGGTTAGTTGTCAGTATGGTGCCCCAGTGTCTGTTTGAGGTCTGTCGAAGGTGTGTCAGGAGGTTGCTGTGGTCTGGGGGTCTGTCAGTCGGCTGGGGATGGGAGTGTGCCAGGTTGGCCGCTCGGTCCACTACAGTGTTACCCACGGCCGATGTGAGATGGCACCCACTGGAGGTGGATCCGTCTGCCCCCACTGGACAACCGTGTTAGGAGGGAGTGAATGGAGAAACAGAGAGTGTGGTGTGTACGAGGACGGTGTGTGGAGAGGAGTTGGAGGGCAGTGCGGGAGTCGGTGAAGAGGGAAACTGGTTGGTGTGGGGGGAGAGTGGTGACAGCGGTGAGGCCTTCTCTGATACCGAAGAGCTCGGCCTCCAGGATGGTGACTGTGGGATGAAGTTTCCAGGAGGTGGAGGTGCGTGAGGCTGAGAGATAGATGGTTGCACTGGTGGACGGAGGAGAAGGAATATGAGAGCCATCTGTGAAGATAAAGAAGGAGTCCTTGTATTTGGTGGAGAGAAGGGAGAGGAAGAGGGCTTTCCCTTGGAGCGGGCAGTTAGTTTTGGTCCATGGGGATTGGAGGTCAAAGGAAATGAAGGAGGGGAAGGGGAACCATGGACCTAGAGGGCCTTGTCCGCCCTCGTATGGAGTATGCATCTTACGTGTGGGGGGGCTCCACTCACACAATTCTCTTGGACAGAGTGGAGTTTAAGGCTCTTCATCTCATCAGCTCTCCTCCTCTTACTATTAGTCTTCTACCTCTTAAATTTCGCCGCCATGTTGCCTCTCTTTCTATCTTCTATCGATATTTTCATGCTGACTGCTCTTCCGAACTTGCTAACTGCATGCCTCCCCCCCTCCCGCGGCCTCGCCACACACGACTTTCTACTCAAGCTCATCCCTTTACTGTCCAAATCCCTTACGCAAGAGTTAAACAGCATCTTCACTCTTTCATCCCTCACGCTGGTAAACCCTGGAACAATCTTCCTTCATCTGTATTTCCTCCCGCCTACGACTTGAACTCTTTCAAGAGGAGGGTATCAGGACACCTCTCCTCCTGAAATTGACCTATCTTTCGGCCACTCCTTTAACTCTTTTTAGGAGCAGTGAATATCGGGCTTTTTTTTTTTAACATTTGTTACCTTTTTTTATGCACCTGAACTGACTCCTCTGCTGTAAAAAAAAAAAAAAATTGGGATGAAAGGTGGGGGGATGACAGAGAGGGGCGTGTAGCCAGAGAGGGCTCGGGTGATGAATGGTGTATGGGGTTGGTGCGGTGGAAGGGCGGGAGGTGGGTCATGTCTGTGTTGGGATAGGACAGTGTGAAGGGAGGAGTGAGGGGAGGATGTCACTTTGTGGAAGGTGGTGACTGTCTTGGTGTTGCGCCTGTGGTCTAGTGAGGGAAGACCCGCCTCTGCCTGCAGGGCCAGGGTGGGAGAGGACCGGAAGGCACCAAGGGCAATTCTGAGGGCGGTGTTTTGTACCACCTCTAGTTGGCGGAGGAGTGACGGGGAGGCCGAGCCATACACCTCACATCCGTAGTCGATTTTACGACGGATGTAGGCTTGGTAGAATTTCAGAAGTGTTATACTGTTGGCTCCCCACTTGACACAAGCGAGGGCCCTCATGAGGTCCAGTCGTGGTAAGCACGAGGTCCTGAGGATGGTAATGTGCTGCTTCCACGTGAGGCGGGGGCCGTCCAACACTAGACCCAGGAATCTGTGTGTTGTGCGGAAGGGGATTATTGTGCCTTTTAGGTGTGCTTGAGGGATGGCGGGGGTGCGGCGACGGGTGAAGCACATGAGAGCTGACTTTGGTGCACAGAGGGTGAGGCCCCATCGTGTGCACCAAAGGCTGATGGCGTCGAGCCCCCTCTGGAGAAGGGTCTGCGGTTCAAAGAGGGAGGTGGAGGAACAGAGTAGGGAGAGGTCGTCAGCGTATAGGAAAGTGTGAGAGGCAGATGGGGAAAGGAAGTCTGAGAGGAGAATGTTAAAGAGAAGAGTCCTCAGCTGATCTGCGGGACACGCAAGGAAGAGACCCCAAAAGTAAACACAGTTTATAAGGACCGCTAATATAAAGGGACTAGTTATTTCACCACAGGTACATCCCGAGGTAAAAATATACATAGGGTCAAAATCGCCTCCGAACATAAGCCGTAAGTCTGTGATTCTGTGCACTGCTGCAGATGAACCGCGCGGGAGACAACCGCTCGTGTGAAGACATGCCTTCTAAGACACCCACCCGCGTGACAATACTACCTCGCGGGAGAGAACCGCTCGTGTGAAGGGGGCCTTAAACTTGCGTTTGCCATAGTGGGCTGGGGCTGACCACCAGGCCCCACCAAGAAAGCCTACCGGCACCTTTGCCTAAACATAAATAAAACAGGTCAAAAGAAAAGTGAAGTATATGGAGTTCAATGAAGGTAAAATGTGGTTAAGAAGGTAACTTCATTTGTTTTCTGAGGTGGTAATGAAGCTGACATCATCTCTTAGCAGGGAAGAGCTGAGAATACGGTTTGATGCTCTCCAGCTGCAAGGATTCACACAAGGCCAGGAGGAGACTACAGGGTCGGTATTCTCAGACGCTTCGGCCCCTCACATCAATTATTTCCAAAGGCCAAAGAGGAGACCATTCAGGATCTAATGCGTGTGTTTTTAGGTTCACGGTGCAGAAGAAGCGTCAAACTACCACCGGGATCATTAAATTACCCCTGGAAATACCCAAAACACCTGCCAAAGCCTCGTTAGATATATGCACTTTTGCGCTGAAAGGTTTGGGAATACAGGCCCAGGTCAGCAAAATCTGTACATCCCTGAATAATAGTTGTGTGCATGTCAAGTCTTACTCCCCCTACTAAACAACCTTAGAAAGTCCACCAAAAGATCTACTCTGAGGTATAAAGGGTCGGATTCTTAAACATTTCGTCGCCTATGGACACACACTTGATAAGGCTTTCATAGAAGTTTTGTTAGTATTTCCATGGTGGGTAGTTTGATGAGCCTAGTGATACTTTGACAAGGCTTCTGCACCTTGAACGTGTAAAAAAAGTCACGGGAATGCGACTAATCTCCTCTTTGGCCTTTGGAAATAGTTGATGTGGGAGCCGAAATCCTCTGAAATTACGAGCCATATAGCACTAAATATAAGAGAGAACCCTTACAATAAGTTGGCTTAGATTCTGTTCACATCAGCAGCAGCAACACTGAAGGAAGCAAAGTGTATGAGAGGGAGGTGTGCGCTTCAGTCAGGCTCGAAAAAGAAAGTGGCAGCAAAGGAAGTTAATTGTGAGGCAGACTGAAGGAAAAACATGAGCAGGAAAATAATTACCCGCTGATTTAGAAGGGGGGTAACAGACACACTGCAAAATGAAGGAAGGGTAAAACGAAAAGAAGGAAAACAAGGATAGCAAAACACAGCTGCAGAGGATTGAGAAGTGGGAAGTGACACACGCCAAAAAATAATGGAGTGTAGATGCAGAATAACGAAAATGAAGAACAGCTGAATTACCTGCAGGCATAGACTTCACAATCTCTTGACGGGAAACGGGGCGCGGGGCCGATTCGCAGGGGGCCGATTTTCAAAAATTTAAAATTTAAATATTTTCAAAACCAAAGCAGCTAGCGACCTGAAACTAAAACAGGCACCTCCCTTAGGCATATATGAGTCTCCATGAGCAGCGGTATCAAAAAATTCAAAGTCGTTCCCTAATAAAATCCCGATTAATTGTTTTTTATATAAGTATAACAAAACTTAAAAAGGCTATAAAATCCTCAGATTTTACGCTAGATGCACAAACATCACCAAATGCAGAGATAATCACTTATATTTTCAGAATCAATAGCAATATTTAGCATATCTTATAAGTTTTTGCCCGAAATAGCTACTTATTTTTTTTATTTAGTGCAATTTTTACGTAAGTTTTAACATCTAATAAATCACTTAATTTTCACATTAGAAACTTAATACTTGAGGAAAGCATGCAGAAACATCTTAATTTTACTCAACAAAGCAAAATATTCATTTTCTATATACAATCACAACTTATTTTGGTTGAATTCGATGTCACTATTGCCGCAGCACGTCTTGCCGGCTATCTGGCCCTCGTCCCTGAACAATCACTTTAGCCTTTTGGCCTATGACTTGTGGGCCCCGGTCAGTTTCCTGGACTTGTACACGTCCCTGTTCCTCGCCGTCTCCTTCCTGCCCTCCTCGATACTGCTCCTCTTCCTGCCGGTCGGCTGCTTCAAGGCCTTGTTCTTCCTCGCTTCTGAGGTCACGTCCTTGGAGAAATTAGCACCGAAACAGTTGAAGAGGGACCTGCTGATGTGCGGCAAGATGGTGTTGGCCAGGTTGTGCCCCTCCTGGCACCTGTACCCCTGCAAGGTCGGGTCTGAGGCCGCCAGGAACTCCAGGAGGTGCCTGAACCCGTCCCTGTGGCGCATGGCAAGGGAGAGGAACCTCAACCTGCGCTCCTTCTTGTCCTCCCTGCACATCAGGGAGTCCCACAGCGACATCCCGAAGGACGCCATGTGGGCCATTGGGAGAGATGGCCGCTTCAGGACCGCCCGGCCCGTCTCCAGCTCTCCCCTGTCGACCAGCTCGACCAGGGCGTCGAACATCACAGAGGGCGGGTCGCCCTCTCGAGCTCCACGGTAATCTTCATCTCCTCCTGCTGGGCAAGCTCCTGCTTGCAGCACTCGGCCACAGAGGAGTTGGCCTGGACCTTCCTGGCCAGGTAGCCGGCGTAGTTGCCGACCGCGGCGAGGAGCAACTCGTCCGTCGGCGGGCCCGGCTGGTCGTCGGCCAGCTCCCTGGCAAGCTGGGCCAAGATCACCTCGTCGTCCTCCTTCTCCTCTGCCTTGGCCCGGTCCAGGTCGGCCTGCACGTCCCCGGGGAAGAACCCGACGAGCTTCAGCAAATGCAGGCGCTGGGCCAACCTGTTGCTCACCATGAAGTTCTGCACGCTCGTCCAGTAGTTGGCGCCGCACATGGTGCGGCGCTTGCCGAAGTGCTCAGTCGGGTCAGAGTTGGCCTTCCCCATGCACACATACTCGATCCCGTAGGACGTAGTGAACAGCCCCCTCACTACCACACTGCACTGAACACACCACTGCACTGCACACAACACTGAGTCACTGCACTGATGGCGTAGTACGGCTCCTCCACAGTTTACTCCACGGGGTCGCGGCGTCCTCATATCTTGTGTCTCCTCCGTCACTTCCACTCGATCCACTGCCTTCTGTGTCTTCTTGTATCGTCCTCTGGATCCTTGCAGTTGTGGGGAAGGGTACAGAGACGATGAATAACTGTAGGTCCTTTACTTGGAGAGTAAACAGAGGCAGGACAGCGATAATCCTTTACAGAGGGGAAGTGCCCAGCTGACTGCGTGCCTAAGGCGAGTTAGGCGACGCGGGAACTGAGCTGAGTTGCCATGTAGGCACTAACTAAACGTACATTTCTTGTTTCCTAATACGTAAAACTGTGGACCTCA
Organism: Eriocheir sinensis; assembly: GCF_024679095.1. Taxonomy (NCBI): domain Eukaryota; kingdom Metazoa; phylum Arthropoda; class Malacostraca; order Decapoda; family Varunidae; genus Eriocheir; species Eriocheir sinensis. Next base: position 4,854,902 of record NC_066519.1, read on the forward strand.
CTATCCTACAGTTATCATTCATTTTACGTAAAGATTTCAACCTAAAGTTACGCAAATTTGCCATTTTTTACACAACGTTTTCAAAGTGCACGCATGGTGCTATTTTATATAAGTTACCTTGAATCCTCGACCAAATCACTCTAGAGACACTCCTGCCTGCTTGTATGCACTAAAACTTGAAGATTTCGTCCTGTTTCCACTTAAATTCGGAGTAAGAACGCAGAGTGTGTTTGAGTTGTCGCAGTGAAAGTCGCCATAACAATCGGCCCCTTACGCGAAGCCAGCGCGCCAAGACTGAAGAGATTTCCCGTCAACTAGTTGTGAAGTCTATGCTGCAGGATTAGGCGCCACACACACAAATGGAGGGAGAAGTGGGTAGTGACGCATGGAAAAAAAAGGAAAGCAGAAAGTAAATTGTAAATATGAAAACACCTGGAGATTTATGCACCGTAAAAAAAAAAGGATCTATAAGTGGGAATGAAGGGGAAAGGAGATAAAAGAAAGGTCATGTTGCGGCAAATAACTATACAGTATAGAGAATGAAGCTGGGGTGTTCGCACTGTCCATCACTGGATACGTTGATTTACATAGATTTACATGGATATTCAGACCTCACAGACCTTATGGTCCAGCCTAGGCGGTCTGTCTGAAACCTAAGTGGAATCCTGTTAAAATTGATGCCACTAAGACTTTGCATTTCGACTTTTGTGAATATCAATTTGAAAGAAATGTTGGTTGAGCTTGTTTTTAAATGAATAAACATTCTACACTGGATCACTGAAGGTGGGAGTTTATTCCATTCTCGCGCTACAATGTTTGTGAAGAAAAATTTGGTGCAATCTTAATTTTTTTATTACGCTTAAACTTTGTACGTTTGTATATCGTCAGAACGTGTCATTGATCAAAAACAATCTGGATTAGCACACCAATGACTATTTTGAAACATGCGATCAGTGTTTCTCGGAGGCGACGTTTCTCGAGAGAGTAATGTAATCGCGGCTGGCTGTGTGCGTAGAGTTTGCCGCGCCACCGCTTCGGTACGCTCCGCCCGCAACGCACTGTTTGTCTCTTGGGCACTGCAAAGCTGGCCGCAGTCTGGTAGGAATGTTGCTGAAAAACCTGTTGGTGCTAAATGTGTCAGGTGTACCGAGACAATGTTGTCGAATAAAAAAATATTTTCTATTTCACACACAATTTGTTACGTTGGCTTCAGAAAGCAACTAATATGGGGACATGCAGCACGAGTGCATGTGTGAATGACAGATAACTTCCATGAGAGCGAGGGAGGGATCCAGGCGGTCAGGAGAGGTCTGACAAACACACCCTAGGCGCCAGAGGAACGCTATTTTGAACAGACTGCAGTAAACATGTGTCACGTCTTTTTCTAGATAAACAATAAGAACTGTGCTTGGCGAAGAGTGCCTGGAGGCCGCCCTGGGTGTGTGGGAAGAGAAGCGGCTGGAAGAATCTTGTGACAGACGTAAGTTACAAATTGAAGTGCTGAAGTCTTGAAGGCAAACCCGCGTCCAGGAAAAAGCGGGTTCTTGTCCCTCCCAGCGCCACAAGCTGAGATTTTTCAGTCACCGCCGAGTGGTCTAAGATGACCCACATGCTGTCCTGAAGACCAGCTATTAACCCGGGCTCCAGATTCTCTCTCTAGAGAGAAGTTCAAAGATGATCTCTGGGGGGGGGGGGGGGGGGCCCCAATAGCCAAGCAAGATGGCGCCACTATAAACACTTGCCTGCGCCATAACGGGCTGGGGCAGACTATCAGGCCCCACCAAGAAAACCTATTGGAGCAATAGGCAGTAACGCAAAACACACACACACACACACACAACAACAAAGAAAACAAAAAAATAAAATCCTCTCCTGACCCTCACGGGGTCAAGACGTGTCACATGGCGCTCCCCATAGCAGCCACAGGGTCAGCCTGTTGACTCTTATTCTTTTTCCTTCTCCTTCGCTCCCATTCCCCCGCCCCTTCCTTTTTTTTTCAAGAAACTCATTATAACCAAGAACACTTGTGAAATGTTGTGACATTAAACAGACATACAGTGAGTCCAGTGTGTTAGTGGTGCTGGAAGGTAGTGAGAGCTGTGTCGCCAACGCCTCGTCATCGCCGACACGCTCAAGTTCCGAAGTACACCATCTCGGTCACCCAGCAGCAAGGGAAGGTCAGTTCAGGTGGCAGGCAGTGCGGCAGCCTCGTCACTCAGGTTTGGAGCAAGATGCGCGGCACCTTCTTCAACGCTGTGCACTTGTTCCCAGAAACATACAACAACCAACCGGGCGGCACGCACCACCTGTGTCCCGCCGGCCCAGGCTTAGCACCTTCTTACTAAGCCTGGGTACCTGAGTGTCCTCCCAGATAATGCCCACCTGCATCCCTCCAGGACCTGTCACCTGAACCCAGCATCCTAGCTGAGGATTAACATCGCACTTGACCTCACCTGCCATCTGGAAGAATCTGCCCCTTCGTCCTCTCCGCTGCCCCGGCACCAACACACTGCACTCCACCCCACCCACCCCCCACCTCCCTTCATCCCTACCTTCCCAGAGACAAGTCAGACCCCCGTTTTCCATCCCCCCTTCCTTTTGTTACTTGTTTTGTACTCGTTAGTGAAACTTACTTAAAATGTATTTCTAAAATGTAAATTTTCAGCCTGACGGCTGCCATAGTTGAATAACCCATATATTATTATTATTATTATTTTTATTCACACACACACACACACACACACACACACACACACACACACACACACACACACACACACACACACACACACACACACACACACACACACACACACACACACACACACTGGCCAAACATTTCACAGCATCACGTCTCCTGGCACTTTTCACCTTTTGCCGGCCACTGAACTCGTCCCTGGCTTTGTAAATTACCCTAAGAAAAAAAAAAATAAAGCTAAGAAAAAAAAAATGCTAAAGAAACCGTTAACTTACAATACGTAAAACCTTTGATCGCGTTGAACAAATCTCAAACGAAGGCGAGGAACACTCGTGAAAGCGTCAGGCCGAAAGTCTGTTGGCTCTGCACGAAACAGCTGCTCCATTACACCAATCTTCTCGGCACGTGATTGCAGTTGTAAGGTGCGATGAAAACTCTTTTGCCGAGTTGATTGACGTTTATTGACAGTGTGAACACAAGCGCTATTATGGCTTCAAAACCAACTAGTTCTATTTTCCTATGCAATTAAAAAATGCAAATGAATCTAAATGCAGTTTTGCATGGTCAGCGCATTGAACAATCTTATGAAAACTAATGAACGCAAGTGGGAGTTCAGCCCATCGTGCCGTGCCCAGGGGAAGGGCACGGCCACGACGGCGTACTTGCGGCAGTCCCCACGTCCCCCCCGCCCCCCGCCGCCACCCACACATGCTGGCACGCGACCTGCAGGGGAAGAAGCGGTCAGCAGAGGGAAGGAGGTTAAAGTTCATAATCATAAACGTCTCGGCGCTGTTTGAAAAGCCTCTCGTAGAAGTTGCTGGACTTTTCATGGACTGTTTTGAGATCCTGGTGATAGTTTTACACGGCTTCCGGATCTTGGACGGGAAAACCACCCCCTAAAAAAACGGTTAATCTTCTCTGTGTCCTTGGGAAATAGTCGTAATGAGAGCCAGATCGTTTGTGAATACGGCCTAGTGTCTCTCTCTCTCTCTCTCTCTCTCTCTCTCTCTCTCTCTGTGTGTGTGTGTGTGTGTGTGTGTGTGTGTGTGTGTGTGTGTGTGTGTGTGTTCATCAATTACGTACTTCGCTCGCTCCCTCCCTCCCTTCCTCCATCACCTTCCATTCTTTCCCTATCTTCCTTCCTTCTCTCCATCACTTTCCTTTATAAATCTGTGCGCTCGTCCTCCTCCTCCTCTTTCCCCACCCTACCCCCCTTCCCCGGCCCATATGCCTTCCCCCTGTCCTCGCTCGCCCCGCCGCTAGTTGAAGCTTAGGAGCAGTGCGTTGAAGCGTCCCGTGTTCATGGCTCAGCCACACAAAGCGACTCACTGAGATCCATATTCAAAATCGTACTGAATTTACATTACGTTTCATGGCACAAAGGAATGACCAAAATACAAAAATGGTCATAAAACTACCTCCACAAATGCCCGAAACTTACGAAACCTTGTCAAATATGTGTGTGTGCTTGGCCCCCTAAATGTTTAAGAATATTGCCCTGAATGTTACGAGTAAATGGGTAGGCGGTGGCTGAACGGATAGCAAGACGGCCCCGCGTTCTGGAGGACGCGAGTTCAATCCCCGACCGGTGCCACCAAGCTGGGATTTTTCAGCCGCCGCCGAGTGGCTTAAAACTACCCACATGCTGTCCAGAAGACTACCTATCAACCCGGACACTACGTAGGATTAAGGATGAGGTCTGGGAGGGCATCATGAGCCAATGCAAGATGGCGCCACTATAAACACTCGCCTGCGCCAGAACGGGCTGGGCCGACCATCAGGACCCACCGGGAAGAAGCCTTGGACCGACCATCGGGATCCACCGGGAAGAAGCCTACCGGCGCAATAGGCCACGACGTAAAAAAAAAAAAAAAAAAAAGGATGTAGAAGATGGAATAAGACCTACCGGAGAGACTTATGTACGAGGCTCCACTATCACAGAACGAAGCACAATGGCCGCGGCGGTGGCGTCAGCGGGGCGGGCAGCGGGGACCCGTGGCGAGATGAGGAGCGGCGATTGGCTGAGGCGGGTCACGTGGTGCCGCTATGCCGGGGGCACATTCCCGAACTCTCATGGTTCGGCATAAGGAGAAATTAGGACCAATCAGCGCGCGCGGCGAGAGCGGGGGTGCTGGGGGGGGTGGGGTCTGGCCTCGTCAGAATTGGTGGGTAACTAGGTCATTATGCGCGTGACTTATTATTATTATTATTATTATTATTATTATTATTATTATTATTATTATTATTATTATTATTATTAGAGGAGAGAGAAAGTAAAGAGGGATATGAGGAAGTTAAGAAGCGAGGAGGAAAGAAAAGAAGAATGACTGACTCCTCTTTTGGCCACTCATCTGTGCACTCGTTTATAAGGGCAGTGATTAACGGGGGGATTCTCACTTTTATTTTTGCCCTTGAGCTGCTTCCTTACTGTAAACAAAAAAAAAAATGTATGCCCCGAGTTAGTAGCATCCAGTGTTAGCAGGAAATAGTTATTCTCATATTCTCTTATTCTCTTACAGGGCAGACCGCATTGCCGAGGCCTCCAGCACTGGGTCTGTCGTTCTCCCCTATAGAAGATTCAGGCTGGAGGTGGAGGCGTCCGCGTTGCTTCCCTTGCAGATGAGACACACATGATAAAGGGTCTTGTAAGGCACGGTTCCAGTGACTCCCGTGAGCTTTCTCCGGCTTCAGGACAAAGTACTTAGCGCTCACGGGACACACTATAATTTCTTTAATGCCCTCTGCAAAACACCCTGATGGATTCTTCACTCCCAGCATCGTTCTCCCATCGCTGGCCTCCCAAATGCGACATCACCAGCGTTGCTCCCCCATCGCTGTGTTCCTGATTATGACAACCCCAGCGTTGCTCCCCCATCGCTGGATTCCTGATTATGACAACCCCAGCGTTGCTCCCCCATCGCTGGATTCCTGATTATGACAACCCCAGCGTTACTCCCCCATCGCTGGATTCCTGATTATGACAACCCCAGCGTTACTCCCCCATCGCTGGATTCCTGATTATGACAACCCCAGCGTTACTCCCCCATCGCTGGATTCCTGATTATGACAACCCCAGCGTTTCTCCCCCTTCGCTGGATTCCTGATTATGATAACCCCAGCGTTGCTCACCATCACTGGATTCCTGTTTATTACAACCCCAGCGTTGCTCACCATCACTGGATTCCTGTTTATTACAACCCCAGCGTTGCTCACCATCACTGGATTCCTGTTTATTACATCCCCAGCGTTGCTCCCCCATCGCTGGATTCCTGATTATGACAACCCCAGCGTTGCTCCCCCATCGCTGGCTTACCGATTATGACAACCCCAGCGTTGCTCCCCCATCGCTGGCTTACCGATTATGACAACCCCAGCGTTGCTC
>NC_066519.1:4865981-4890981 GCF_024679095.1 Eriocheir sinensis
AGAGAGAGAGAGAGAGAGAGAGAGAGAGAGAGAGAGAGAGAGAGAGAGAGAGAGAGATTTACATAGATTTACATAGAAAATCAGACCACACAGACCCCATGGTCCAGACTTGGTGGTCTGTCCTTAAACCTAAGTGATTTTACATTAATCAGAAGACTCCAAAACGTTGCATTTCTACTCTAGTTGATATTAAGTTGAAGGAAGTGACGGTCGAGCTTATTTTTGAAGGAGTCAATCGTGTTACACTGGACCACTGACGGTGGAAGCTTATTCCATTCTCGCACTACAACGTTGGTGAAGAAAATTTGGTGCAGTCTGAATTTACTTGTCTACATCTGAGTTTTACGCCATTGTTCCTCGTGCGCAAAGTGTCATCGATCATAAACAATGTTGATCTGTCTACATTCGTGAAACCATTAAGTATTTTAAAACATTCGATCAGTTTTCCTCGGAGGCGACGTTTCTCAAGAGAGAACATGTTAAGGGTAGAAAGCCTTTCTTCGTAGGATTTGTTGCGCAAGGAGGATCATTTTCGTTGCCCGACGCTGAACACCTTCTAATTTAGCAATATCCTTTGCATGGTGGGGAGACCAAACTGTACCGCATATTCCAAGTGGGGTCTGACTAAACTGTTGTAGAGCGGAGTATTACATCTTTATTCTTGAATACAAAGTTTCTTTTAATGAAGCCCAACATTCTGTTCGCTTTATTTGCTGCATCGATGCATTGCTGTGAGAATTTGAGGTTTGACGCGATTTTGACCCCCAAGTCTTTGACGCACTGAACGCTTTTGAGTTTAACGCCGCGCATTTCGTATTCGAACTTCTTATTCCTCGTTCCAACTTGAAGGACCTGGCACTTGTCTACGTTAAAGGGCATCTCCCATCTATCCGACCAAGCTGAAATTTTGTGCAAATCCTCTTGGAGGCTTTGCCTGTCTTCGTCAGTGAGAACCGAGTTGCCAATCTTTGTGTCGTCTGCAAATTTACTAATGCGGTTATTGAGTCCAACATCCACGTCGTTGATGTAAATAATGAAGAGCACTGGGCCAAGGACCGAGCCCTGAGGGACGCCACTAGTGACAGGCGCCCACTCTGAGTTAAATCCGTCAATCACTACTCTTTGTTGTCTGTTGCTCAACCAATTCGCCAGAGATTCAACCAGAGAGAGAGAGAGAGAGAGAGAGAGAGAGAGAGAGAGAGAGAGAGAGAGAGAGAGAGAGAGAGAGAGAGAGAGAGAGAGAGAGAGAGAGAGAGAGAGAGAGAGAGAGAGAGAGAGAGAGAGAGAGAGAGAGAGAATTACTATCCAACAGAGAAAAAAAGAACACGAACAAGTTAATAAAGTCACCTTGAAAAAAAAAATAATAAGAGAACGGAAGCGATAAGGTCCATACACGCCTCGGGCTCCCATTACGACTGTTTCCCAAGGCCACAGAGAAGACTGGCCGGGTATTCATGGGTGGTTCTTCCGTTCAAGATGCAGAGGCCGCGTCAAACAATTACCACCGTCACACAACACCCCCGCAACTACAATGGGAGGCTTTTCAAACAGGCGAACTGAGGCGCTGAGACGACTAAGAATACAGGCTTAACAAATAACGAAGAAAATGAAGAGGATGGCGATAGGAGAAGGGAGCGAGCAAAAGGAAAACGGATGAGCAGAACAAAAACTAATGGCAGACTACAGCAAAAACAAATATATATATATATATATATATATATATATATATATATATATATATATATATATATATATATATATATACACAGCAATAAAAAAATATAAAAAATCGATCAGTAAAGGCTAGAGCTGCGCGTGGTCCGGGTGCTCATCTCCGCCGCCTTTGCCCTTGAGCTTGTGGCATAGAAAGGCGAAGATAATAAAGCCAAAGGAAGGAAAAAAGATTGAAGACAGAGATGGGTAATGGACCGTATTGGCTATACAGGCAGCGCCACATGTGGCCACTCAACTCCAAGCTGAATTTTCAATAGAGTTCAAGTTATAGACTAGAGTGCGTCTGAGGCTGTCTCAGGGATACACGGCCATGGTGCCGCCATCGCCCCAAGCCGATGATTGCCACACACTTCACTTCTACCCGATTTCAGTTTTTCTCCATGTCAATTAGTAAAGTAAGGAAATCGAGTAGGAGTAAAGTGTGTGCAGTCTTTGGCTTGGAGTGGTGGCGGCACCAAGGCCCTGTATCCTGGAGGCAGCCCCAGATGCACTCTAGTACATAACTTGAGTTCTATGGAAAGTACTACTTTGACAGTTCACTGAGTGGCCACGTGTGGCGCTGCCTGTATACCCAATACGGTCCATTAGGTGGACACGTGTATGTGCGAATTGGGGCTGGAGGGAGGGAGGGAGGGAAGGAGGGAAGATATGTAAGAAAACCAGCACGCGGAGCCAGCCCAGTGATGAGTAATGTAATGCAAGGCGTCTGGGCGTGGCTGAGGTGGTGAGCCGCCAGGAGAAAGACAGGGCCAAGGAAGCAGCACGTCGCCCATTCCGGTAATGAGTCAAGGGTGTGTGTCGCCGCCGCGGGCGTGGGCGAGGGCGTGGCTGCACTGCGGCGCCGCCTGCCGTGTGTTCTTAGCGCAGAAACGCGTCAAGGAACAGGAGGCAGTACACGAGGAAGTCCAGCACTACCAGGCCGTACAGGAAGGCGTGCACCCAGGGCCTCCCCAAAACCAGGGGCGACGCCTCCTGGGTGTACTCGGCGCTGGCTCCAATGACTCCTCGTTGGGCACTGACCCACTGACCTCGGCACTGGCTGGTAGGTTCCCTCCGTCAGGCTCAGGCTCAGTATGGTGAAGGGCGTAGTAGAGTGCCAGGGACGATGCCTCCCCCAAGTCAGCCTCTGGCACTGCTGAGTCCTGGGCACTAGCTGAATGGTCCACGCAGTGCATTCCTGGCACTGTAAGGTTCCGGGCACTTGGCAGCGGGACCCCCACGTGAGGCTCCGTCGTGTGAAGGTCATTGTAGAGTGCCAGAGAAGAGGACTCCCCCAAGTCCACCTCTGGCACTGCCTCACGGGCCTCAGCACTGGGTGTTGGGTCCCCGCAGTACGCTCCTGGAACTGCAGTGTTTTGGGCACTGGGTGGCGGAACCCCTTGGTGCACCTCTGGCTCAGTCTGGTGAAGGGAGCGGTAGAGTGCCTGCCTGGGTCGATGGCTCCCCCAAGTCGACCTCTAGCAGTGCCACGTCCTGGGCACTGTTTGAGGGGTCTCCGCAGTGCACTGCTGGCACTGGCACTGTATACTCCTGAACGGTGGCTCCTGGGCTTCTTAGGACTGGCTGAGGCACTGTCGAGAAGGCCGAGGCTTTGGCCTCGTTCGCCTTATACTGCGGGGCAGGGCCGCGCGGCCCCTCCCCCTGGGCGAGCTCTAGCTTGACAGGGGTGGCCGGCGCGCCACACACTCTCGCGGGGGCCGAGGCAAGATGTGTCCCCCAGGACCATGAGCTCCCATTCCCCCCCGCCGCGGCTGCGGAGCCACCCGCTGCACGCCCACGGCCTGGCGTACTAGGGCCGTGTGAACGACAGAGTGGCGACGCAGTCCTCGTCACCTGCCAGGGTGAAGTAAAGGAGGGCCGTGTCTCCGGCCATGGCCTTCTCCAGCAGTTCCAGCAAGAGAGTAAGGGGCATTGTGGCCGAGTATATACGGCCTCCCCACGAAGGGAGCACTTCACCCTGAGGGTGGTGCTGAGGTCCTCGTGGCGGAGCCTGCCCAGGGGCAGATGCTGTTGCTCCTTGCTCTGGCACACCTGCACCCAGGGCATATTTTTACCCTCCTCGCCCCTCCCTCGCCAACCCTGCCCAGGAGTGGAGGAACGAGGGAATTTTCACACTTTCCTCCGTCCCTCGCCATTTTACATGCATGACTAGGAGGAGGAGGGGGAGGAGTAGGAGGATTAATGGGCTCTAATTATCTTTATTGTCTTGTGTCGTTCACTCTTGAGAGAGAGAGAGAGAGAGAGAGAGAGAGAGAGAGAGAGAGAGAGAGAGAGAGAGAGAGAGAGAGAGAGAGAGAGAGAGAGAGAGAGAGAGAGAGAGAGAGAGAGAGAGAGAGAGAGAGAATATATCTCAGAATATATCTCATCCTACCTTCATTTTAAAGCACCACGTGATGTCGGTAAGTTCGCTGAAGACACAAAGATCGGCACGGTAATTGAGTCGCATCAGGACGTTCGTGTTCTCCAGGGAGAACTAGACGGACTGTATGACTGGGCAAGGAAGTGCCAGATGGATTTCAGCGTCGGAAAATGCAGTTTTCTGAGTGTAGGCAGAAATAACCATTCACATAATTATTACCTAAATGGCACTCCCATAAGCAGGTCTAATTGTGAGAAGGATTTAGGGGTGTTAGTGAGCTCTGATCTTCGTCCAATGGCACAATGCATTCAGGCTAGATATCGAGCAAACAGGGCACTGGGAATCATTTAAAGGAGCGTCAGCAACAGAAGCGCCGAAGTCATCCTCAAGCTAGATTTTGCATTAGTTAGACTTAATTTTGATTATGCGGTTCAGTTCTGGTCACCTTCTTATAGAATGCATATAAAAATGTTGGAATCGGTGCAGAGAAGGATGACTTAAGATAATTCACGAATTAAGAAACTTGCCATACGAGGAAAGACTCAAACAAACCTATATTCTCCAGAAAGGCGAAGGGAGCGAGGAAACGTTAACGATGTTTATAAATGGATGAAGGGCTTTAATAAAGGGGATATTAATGAGGTTCTGATGGTAAGAAAACCGGGTAGGACACGTAGTAATGGGTTTAAGTTGGATAAATTCAGATTCAACGAGGACAGTGGCAAAACTAGGTTTAACAACAGAGTGGTGGATAAGTGGAACATACCTGGTAGTCATGAGGTGAGTGCCAATTCGGTAGATATATAAATAAAAAAAGAGATTAGATAAATCTATGGATAGGGACGTTAGATGGGGTTAGGTTCAAAGGAACTGCCTTACATAGGCCTACTAGCCTCTTGCAGACACCTTATTTTCTTAAGTTCTTATGTTCTTATGTAAAATGAAGGGTAATGCGTACCAGAACTGATAGATAGACAGAAAAATCGGTCCATAGATAGATAAATAAGCAAATAACCATATAAATATTAACTGCAAAACAGAATTAAATGGAAGGGAATGATGTGTGTGTGTGTGTGTGTGTGTGTGTGTGTGTGTGAGAGAGAGAGAGAGAGAGAGAGAGAGAGAGAGAGAGAGAGAGAGAGAGAGAGAGAGAGAGAGAGAGAGAGAGAGAGAGAGAGAGAGAGAGAGAGAGAGAGAGAGAGAGAGAGAGAGAGATAATTACATAGAATTACATAGATAACCAGACCACACAGGCCCTAAGGCCCAAACTAGGTGGTCTGTCCTAAACCTAAGTGACAGTTGTTATGCGGCCACCATGGCGTTGAAACTGACCTAGTGAACAATGAGATGGAGGAAATAGCGGTCAAGATTATTCTTAAACGCTGTAATCGAGTTACACTGCACCACTGATGGTGGTAATGTGTTCCAATCTCGAACGACAGCATCAGTGAAGAAGAATTTTGTGCAATCTGAATGAACTTGTTTACATTTGAGTTTAGCGCTATTATTTCTCGTTCGCGTCGAATCATCCATCACAAACAGCTTGGTCGGATCCACGTTGGTAAAACGGTTAAGTATTTTAAAGCACTCGATCAGTTTTCCTCTGAGGCGGCGTTTTTCAAGAGAAAACAGGTTTAGATGTGACAGCCCTTCCTCGTAAGGTTTGTTTCGTAATGAAGGAATCATCTTGGTTGCTCTACGCTGAACACCTTCTAATTTAGCAATGTCTTTCGTATAGTGGGGAGACCAAAACTGCACGGCATACTCCAAATGGGGTCTGACGAAACTATTATACAAAGGTAGTATAACATCTTTATTCTTGAATGAAAAATTCATCTTAATCAAACCGATCATCCTGTTTACTTTTTTAACGGACTCGTTGCATGGGTGGGAAAACTTGAGGTTAGACGCGACTGTGACGCCAAGATCTTTTACCGAGTGAACGCCTTTAACTTTAACGCCGCACATCTCATAGTCCTTCTTTATATTTCTAGATCCAACCTGCAGAATCCGGCACTTGTTTATATTAAAAGGCATTTCCCATTTTACTGACCAATCTGATATTTTACGCAAATCTTGTAGGCTCCGCCTGTCACATTCCGTAAGTACCGCATTGCCGATTTTCGTGTCGTCCTCAAATTTACTAATTAAATTATTGAGACCAAGGTCAATGTCGTTGATGTAAATGACGAAAAGAACGGGTCCCAGGACAGAGCCTTGGGGGACACCACTAGTGACTGGCATCCACTCAGAGGTCACTCCATTTATTACAACTCTTTGCTTTCTATTGCTTAGCCTGTGCTTGATCCATTTGTGAAGCTTACCCCCGATACCTATTTCCTTGATATTATGAAGCAACTTGTAGTGTGGGACTTTATTAAAAGCCTTCTGGAAGTCCAAATAAATAATATCAAGTGATTTAGAAACATCATAGACTGCAAAAAGCTCGTTATAGAACTTTAATAGATTCAACAAACAAGACCTGTTGTTACGGAATCCATGTTGCGAGTCCAGGATTAGCGAATTACACTCTAGGTAGTTAACTACTGTACTTTATCTCGAATAATTGTCTCAAATAATTTACCAATAATTGAAGTTAAGCTGATTGGCCGGTAATTTTCGGTCGCCTTTTTAAGAGAGAGAGAGAGAGAGAGAGAGAGAGAGAGAGAGAGAGAGAGAGAGAGAGAGAGAGAGAGAGAGAGAGAGAGAGAGAGAGAGAGAGAGAGAGAGAGAGAGAGAGAGAGAGAGAGACAGGCGGTGGCTAAGTCGACAGCGTGACTGCGCCGCGTTCAGGACGACGCGAGTTCAATCCCCGCCCGGTGCCACCAAGCTGGGATTTTTCAGCCGAGTGGCTCAAAACTATCCAAATGCTGTCCAGAAGACCAGCTATCAACCCGGACTCTAGATTCTAGGATTTAAGATGAGCTCCGGGAGGGCAGCACGAGCCAATGCAAGATGGCGCCACTATAAACTCTGGCCTGTGCCACAACGGGCTGGGGCATACCATCAGGCCCCTCCAAAAACAAGCCTACCGGCGCCACGGGCGAAGATGTAAAAAAAAAAAAAGACAGACAGGGAGAGAGAGAGAGAGAGAGAGAGAGAGAGAGAGAGAGAGAGAGAGAGAGAGAGAGAGAGAGAGAGACGACCATTCCATAATTGTGAAGTTGTCCCGTTGGTTGCCTGTTGAGTAAATGACGATCTATGCTTCTCGTTTGTCACTTTTATTTTCGGGACCTTGCAATGGTCTTTCCCTTGGAGTTTTATTCTTTATTCTGAAGCATATGGCCATATGGAACAAATCTGGTTTGTTTGCACAAATGACAACCTTGGGTAATTTTTTTTATTTACGAAATTCAAGATGGCCGCCGTACAAAAAATTCAATTAGCCAGAACTAGGTGAATAATGGACATAGAAACATATTTTTGTTGTCAAATCATACATTTTCGAGGGTAAGGAATCCATTGAAACATAAAGAAACACCATTAAAACTTAGAAAATACATTTTGTCTAAAAAAATACAAAATGGCCTCCAGAGAAGTCAAAATTTTCAAGAACTCGTTTATGATTCAACCTCGAGGTGAGTCATTAGAGCTTATCAAAGATATTTTAGGCAAAATATTCCTTACAGTGTTCAGATAAATGTATTTGGTAAACAGAAAAGCCTCTCTGGTGCAATTTTCTCGGAAGAAAATTTTAGAATGGAAGAAAACCGAACTGAAAACAAGCCATGTGAAGGAAACGTGTCTATTGGCAATCGTTAGCTGCGAAAAATTGTTATATGCAGAGCAATATTTACAATATCATCCACGTCACCATCATCATCATCACCACCACCCAAGTGTCCATCAGACATATCTTCACTGCCATTCGTCATTTTGGAACTCATCTTGATCGTCATTGTCAAGGTCATCATCATTGTCTTCAGATGTTTCGCCGTTTTCCTCATCCACATATTATCTCTTTGTGAAGGGATTGCAACATGCTAAATCTCCATCACAGTTGCAGTGCGACGTACACGACAGGTGTTCTTTATGACATTCGCATGCCTCAGTGCTGCATTTGCGCCCCTGGATCTTGCATTGGCATTTGATCACATCAATGAAACCTCTGGGAGCTGGGTCACTTTCAGCGACAGCAGGAATTGGAATACCATCTTGTATCCTCCACCCAAACTGCGTGATGTCCTTGGAATAATCTGGTGGAGAATGCTGATCAGCCGCCTTCCACAGCATCACCTGCAAATGGGCTCTCAATCCATGGAGCAGCAGATTTGGAGAAGTGGGAGGTAATGCCTTTACTTTCGGACTCTTCTTGTTTTTGGTATATATTCGGAATCGTGCGGCTTCCATTGATGTGTCTGGTACCTGGCCGTATAATGAAACAAAGAAAGGCTTGACTGCGTTCATGAGGTCTGCTCTTGAGATGTCCACCTTTCCAAGAACATCATCCAGACCTCGAAAGTCACCCGCAAGCATGGTGTTCAGTGCTGTGATTTTGCCTTTACCGTGAGGATAAGATGTTGTATCTCATCCACTGAGTGCATATATGCCAAGCAGTTGCAAACAATTGTTCCCCAAATGGTTGCAGGTAGCATTAATATCCACCACAGATCTGTCCCATCGTTCCATCTGGACTTTGCAAACCAACTCTAGCCGGTACACCCAGTATACCAAAAGGATGAAGACATTTGTGTCATCGCTTTGAACTCGGATAACCTCAGTTCCGCACCTGGCAGCTTCAAGAACGTACGAGACAATTGCGATGTCTGCCTCATCATGCTTAAGAGCACTGTGCTCTTGACTATCAAATGTTATGTTCTCGCCCAGGTTAAAAGAAGACAACACACTGGCCAGCCTTCGTTGTTGATTTTGCTTTTGAGCAAAACGTCCCTCTTGGGAAGACTGCTTGTGATGCTGACCTCTAATTCAATGGGCTCATCCCCAACTCGTCGTTTTCGCTCATGATCTTTTGCAGATCCGTCTTCATATTTGTCAAAAACGACAACCTTTTCACACCCAACTGGGCACTGAGCCAGACGGTGTTTGATAGATTCTATCAAATCAGATGGGCTCCCTCCATGCGGCCACACAGTGTGATACAAAAGCTGTTGGCCGTCAACGACGACGATGTTCGATGATTGAGGAGTCATGTCAACTGTACCGAGACGTTGGACCAGCTTAGATTTGTTCGATTTTCTCAGGCAGTCATATTCGTCGATGAGCGATGGTGGTACGCCACACATCTCGTGGTTGAATAGTGCCTCAAGACTTAGGTCTCTACGCTGTCCAATTAACAATAAACGCAGGAATACGTTCTCAAGATCAATCACTGGTTTGCTGGTCATGTTCCTTGAACGTTTTTTTTGCTTCATAGTCTTTATGGGACTGCTGATGGAATTGTATAATCCATCTGGAAGTCCAGAGATGAAGTTTTGGTTCATCTGCTCTGCAACAGACATTGTGCTGGTCACGTTTACTTCAGAAGAAGCAATTTGCCCAGTGACTGGGTTGTAAAGCTGTGCACGATTATCTTCGAGTGGATGTTAGTACTTTTCCACCTCTGTCAAAACCTTGTTCCGATCATCTGCATCCAGCAATCGTCGATGCCTCAACTCCTCCTTGTCCTGTTTTTGAGGTGTATTCGTACGATTCTCCTCATATATATGATCCATACGGTCAAAAACATAAACAGAAAGGGGAAATGAATCAATCCATTCCGACACAATAGTCGATTTGACAGTCCTATCCCTCCCATTATCCGACCTTGCAAAGTGCTTTCCCTTGAAGTTATGTTATTGTTCTGGGTTAGTATGTGTCCAGAGAGTAATTGTGACACTAAAATCAAGTCTCAGTGTCCATTATTGACTACGTTAGAGAGAATTTTCAATTTCGATGGCTGCCGTTTTGAATTTTGCCTGTAAATTTTTTTGCCCAAGGTTGGCGTTTGGGCAACCAAGCTGAAATTACTCTGGAGACATACTAACCCAGAACAACAACAACAACAAAAAAAACAACTTAAAGGGAAAGCACTTTGCAAGGTCGGATGATGGGAGGGATAGGACTGTGAAGTCGACTATTATGGTATTATTAATTTATTTCGATTCAAGGGCATGGTCGGAAGAGGAAGTGGGTTAGTGGGAAAGATGCTACAGGTGAGGAGGAGAGACAGCAGGAGTGTACAGTTGCGTGGTGTTATGTTGTTAGGTCACTCGTCACCCCCCCACCCACCATCACCTCCACCACCACCACCACCATCACCACCACCCCTACAGCCATCACCACCATCACTACCTCCACCACCACCACCACCACCTCTACCACCATCACCACCATCACGGTCTTGGTTAACCTAGAAATGATGTGACATGTGTAGATGGTATTTAAGCATTTTGAGAGTTACTCTCTATGTGTGTGTGTGTGTGTATGGGGGGGGGTGGTTCCGGACAAAATTTTGTATAGAAAAATTCGTATGGCAATAATTCGTAGGATAAAGTTCGTTTGCCTAAAGTACGCCAGGATAAAGTACGTAGGGTATAAAGTTCGTCATGTCAAAAGTTCGTAATGGAAAAAAATCGTAATGGAAAAAAATCGTAAGCTTAAATGTTCGTCGTGCAAATGTTCCTTAGAAAAATGTTCGTACACGTAAAAGTTCGTATGGCAAACATTCGTATGCAAATGTTCGTATGCAACTGTTCGTACGCAAATATCCGTCAGAGATAGAGTTCGTATGGAATAGAAAAAAACTTCGTATGGCAATAATTCGTAGGATAAAGTTCGTTTGATTCTAGGACCAAAGTACGTATGGAAATAGTTCGTATATATATATATATATATATATATATATATATATATATATATATATATATATATATATATATATATATATATATATATATATATATATATATATATATATATATATATATATATATATATATATATATATATATATAGATAGATAGATTGATAGACAGATAGATATATATAGATAGATAGATAGATAGATAGATAGATAGATAGATAGATAGATATATAGATATATAGATAGATAGATAGATAGACAGATAAATATATAGATACACAGATAATAGATATAGATATAGATAGATAGATAGATATATAGATAGATAGATATAGATATAGATAGATAGATATAGATATATGTGTGTGTGTGTGTGTGTGTGTGTGTGTGTGTGTGTGTGCATTTTTTTATTAACATAACTGGGGAACCAAAAGGTCTCCCGGTGGTGAAAAACAGTCGTCCAGTAAGAAACTTTTTAAGGTACTGGGCGACAAGATCTTTATTCTTGAAATAATTCCTGGAGGCAGTGGCTCATCATGTCTGTGTGCTCAATGTATATTATTTTGCGTTAACGGGAAGGCGGCGGCGGCAGAGTGCAAGGTTATGATGTTGGTTGTCGGTGGCGGAGGCGAAGCGGGCGGTGGCGGTGGTGATGGTGGTTGTCAGCAGGGTCGGCTCTTAACGACAACCCCCCCATTTTTCATGGGTTTCGGACAAAAATTCGTATAGAAAAACTTCGTGTAGCAAGTATCCATAGCGACTTAGGGCCGCTTTCACAGTCGTTTTGTTTGTTTTGATCGTTACCAATGGCGACGATCGCCGCTTTAGAATTTCCACGTCAAACTGGCTGATGGGGAAGTGGCGGCTGCGGGGTTAGCCTAGCCCCGCACCTTGCCACACACTCTCAACACCTCTCGCTTCCTCTGCAGCCGCCACTACCCCATAGGCCAGTTTCACGTGGAAAACTATAGCGTCGATCGGCGCCATAAGTAACGATCAAAACAAACAAAACAACTGTGAAAGCGGCCCTTATTGACATACAAACATGCTTACGAACTTTATCCGTACGTACTACTTTACCCAGAAGAATTTTATCCTTGACGAACATTTGCGTACGAATAATTGCATATGATTTTTTTTCTATACGAACTTTTGTCCCGACGAACTTTTGTCATTACGAATATTTTACATACGTACTTTATACCATACGAATATCTGCATACGAACTTTAGCGAACGAACTTTTACTTACGTATTTTTGTCAGACGAACTTTATCCCTGACGCAAATTTGCGTACGAACTTTTTGCTTACGAACAATTTCATACAAAATTTTTCCATACGAACTTTTTCTATACGAACTTCTGTCCCGACGAGCTTTTGTCGTTACGAATAATTTACATACGTACTTTATACCATACGAACATCTGCATACGAACTTCAGCGTACGAACTTTTGCGTACGTACTTTTTTCAAACGAACTTTATCCCTTACGAACATTTGCTTACGAACAATTGTGTACGAACTTTATGCATGCGAACTATTTCCATACGTACAATCGTGGGACAGAAGTGATGACACACTGTCCACTGAGTTTCGTTCATCGGCCCCGACTTTAAAATATATACACCGCATGGAAAGAGGCTAATGTTCAGATATGTCACTACATATACACTCTCCATAATTTATTAGATATGAATTTGTCAGTTGTGCACACTGATAACAACTTTTAAATTCGCGGTCGAAAATTTCTCTTTACATTTCGTTCAAATTTAGTCAGCGACAGCTAAAGTAGTTTACAACGCTGTTATGCATTTGAATAAATGTTGTATTCACTGGTGCAACGTCCTCGCTAAGAAAATACTAAGAAAACATTGATAACGTGCACAAATATTCTGATATGGTCTAAAAATATATAATGATACCACCATTTAACTCTCGCTTGACGATGTTATGCAATGACGTCATCGACTATGCCAGCCGGCGGATTTAAGAAACTAGTAGGCTATTATGAATTGAATGTAATTACAAAGCTATTATTTTGCATTTAAGAATACTAAACGATTCATTCGCATTTATGAAACTAGGCTATTACTTTGCATTTACGAATACTAAGCTATTATTATGCATTTAAGAAAAGTAGGCTATTATTTTGCAGTGACTTTTTTTTAGAGAAATTTCTCTCTCTCTCTCTCTCTCTCTCTCTCTCTCTCTCTCTCTCTCTCTCTCTCTCTCTCCAGAATGCACACTGGCGACCAAAGCCAAGCAAGTATTTAGCTTATGGAATGAAAAAAATCTTATTACAGAGCGTGCACTCGTGGAAACGAGAGCATTCATAACAATTTTTTTTAAAGAAACATAATTGTCGTGCAGTTGATGCTCTCAGTTTCGCAAAAAAAATCCTTAAATAATATCTCTCTCACACCCACACACACTCTTTGGTCCTTACACCCACCCACACATCCACACACATACGGCACATATAACTCGAATCAAAGAGACTATATACGAAGAGATAGTGGTATGTAGTAATTCCTCGGGCGTGCGGAAGTAGCGCCATCTATTGCAGCCCACCAAAAACGTCACTTTTCAGGGGTAGCTTTACTATTTTTGAAGTACCTGCCACAGCACCCTATCCAGCCTTTATTTATTTTTTTCATTATTGTAAAATTATTTACTAATGGGATCTTGAAAAATATATTTGTTCTTATGTTTTATTAGGTATTATCTACACTATATCAATTTGTTATTTTAGGAAAAATATATATATATATATATATATATATATATATATATATATATATATATATATATATATATATATATATATATATATATATATATATATATATATATATATATATATATATATATATATATATATATATATATATATATATGTGTGTGTGTGTGTGTGTGTGTAACATTCTATACATGCTAGATTACTATAATGCCTTTGCAACTGTGGTAACCCGGATGTCACACTGGTCCTGTGTCCCAGGGTAATGGGTTCCCTAACATCACAGCCTCAAGGGCCAATGTTACAGAGATGAGCACCGAGGCCACGTGCTGCTACAGCGTATGCCCCCAACCGTACCTTTACCTTTTGCAAAATGCTCTTAGCTGAGTAAAAATATCATACTAACTGTACAAGTGCCAGATAATGGCAAGCATTGCATACTGCTTGACAGGGCAGAGAACAAAATCTTATAAGCATTACAACTGAAATATACAATGGGAGACACTTAAAGCTTCTTAACTGAAAATGACCTGATTTATAACAGGCAAAACCAACAATGGTGCGTTATATACAATAAAAACTGTATAAAAATGTTGCAAGGCACATCAATATAAGAGCAAAGCATCATAAAACATGCTGAAATACATGATGGAGGACATCAAGAAGGTAACACATGAGTTGTCTTAAATGGAATGCAATAACTTGGTGGTCCTGGGAGACAGCCAAGCCTGGAGGTGAAAATGGGATGAAGGACACGGTATGATCTCAAGCTCTGACCTTGGTGTCAGGGTCATGAAGATATTAAGCTCAGTAGGCACAACTATGCAGCGGAGGCACATATGATAAAAGCAAATGAGACAAAATAAGGCAACTCATAGTGTAAGAAAATAGCAGGAAAGTTATGCTGCAGTATGTGACACACCAAATTACAGGGCAGAGAGTGATATGTATTTCATAGGCTACATCAGTAAACATGTAGCATTTATTGTAGGAACCACACATTAAAGTTGGATGTAATAAAATATATGTTTTATGCACACATTAAAGTTGGATGTAATAAAATATATGTTTTATGCACACATTAAAGTTGGATGTAATAAAATATATGTTTTATGCACACATTAAAGTTGGATGTAATAAAATATATGTTTTTAGCACACATTAAAGTTGGATGTAATAAAATCATTTGATATGAAACTCCTTGAACTAGCCAACCAAACAAACCACTCTCTGTCCATCCCCCCCCTTCAAAAAAGCATTATTTTTCACAAGGTTTATGATGCATTAGTCAAGAATATCAACTGCCATTACATTTTGTCAAAAAAAAAATCATACCTATGTGATTATGTATATCCTATAAAGCAGAAAAAAATTGCATGCTGTAATACAAACAAGATTACTCCTGGAAGCCACATTAATGATGCCAGACACGTGATGATAGACACTTAATGTGATGAAATTACATGCTGTATTTCACATTATGAAACCAAGCCAAGTGTCACTGCAGGACATATTAGGTAAGGCAGACATCAAAAGCTTGTTACCTGAACAAGATTAAACATAACAGGCAAAATCCACAATAAAGTATTGCACACTGTTGGGTAGGGAAGAGAACAAATGTTTCCAAGCATTACACCTGAAATAAACAATGGCAGATATTCAAAGCTTGTGAGCTGAACAAGATCTGATTTATAACAGGCAAAACCAACAACGGTGCATTACATGCGATATCTGGCAGGGAAGATAAATGATTCCTTGCATTACAACTGGAAAGTGGCAGACACCCAAAGCTTGTTAATTGAACAAGATCTGATTTATAACAGGCAAGACTAACAATGGTGCATTACTTGCAATATTTGGCAAAGTATATGGAATTTTTTTTTTGGCGTAACAAGAGTAATACTAAATAATGGCAAATCCCACGAAGTTTCTCTTCTTTTGACAAAGCCTGTGCTCTTTGCTGCAGGGCTGTCAGAGTCTGTTTGCTCCAGCCAACATGTACTGAAATACCCCTGAGTCATGAGTGAAGTGTTGAAACTGAAGGCAAGTGAAATACTGTGCTTAGAAATCTATTAGCATTTGGACTTTGATAATATAAGGCCAGAACAAACCTCCTCTCTTGTAACCCATATCTCCTACTAGGCTTAGATCTTGCAGCATGTTGAACCTGACCTCAGAAAAAATCCATCCCTATTGGACCTAAAAAATTGCTGGCTCTGGGCAAAAACTGCCCAGGAGTTGTAACAGCCTGGGCTTTGAGCTGCCTTGCCTCCCGGTGCAGACAGCAGGCTGTTGTGTGCAGCAATTTTCACTTTTCATGTCTGAAAATACATGAAAAATATTTAATCACAATTCTAATAAAATAAGTGCATCTAATTGCATTATTTTCAGTACTATACAGACAGTGAATCTAAGCATTGACATTATGTTTGCACACCAGCTTCGATGGAAGGCTTCACTTAGATTGCCTGATAAGAGTAATATTTTCAGGAGATGGGGGAGAGGATACAACTGGAGACTCTTGACAGATATAATGTCAAGATCTACAAGCACTCATTTACCATATATATCTTTGATGATCAGTCCATACTAAAACATTTGTCAAAGTGTTGCCACACTAAAAATCTAAAAATTCCCTGTTTCTGCAATGTTAGTCATACCTAAGCCCTGCTAAATCATCCAAGTGAATCAAGAATGAGTTCTGGGCGGCAGCATGAGCCAATACTAAATGGCACCACTATAAAAAAAAAAAAAGCCTGCATCATGACGGGCCTGGGCCGACCGCCAGGCGCCTGAAGAAAACCTACCGGCGCTATAGGCAGGTGGGGAAAAAAAAAGGATCACATCAGAAGAATGGACAAAGGTTTGTTAGTGGCACTTCAAGGTTATGCTACCTCTTCAAAGATTGGCCAGTCATGGTTTAAAGTGGAACAGGATAAACAAGAAACAGGTAGATATCTGTGGACACTACTGTTACTATCAATTGCCAGCCTATGGCAAAATTTGAACCTATGCTATCAAAAACATAAGACCCATATGCTGATCACTCGACTAATCGTAATGGTACTACAGCAATAGAAACATAATAAAGAGTTTAAATATATCATTCAAAATGTCAACCTTTTTACATACCTTTTTTTAAGATATGAAGCCTACTGGTGTAACAGTTAAATATTGAACTCAATTTGTATGCAGAGATGTAAAGTATGTTATCAAGCTGTAATATTTCCAACACATAAGTTGTGATTAAAACAACACGGAATAGTAACTAAAGAGGATAAATTATCACTGAGAACAAGAGGTTCCTTACTATATTGTGGTGAGCTTGATGGCCAAATCGAGTTTCTTCCAACCCCATCAAATTCACACCTGTTGAGAGGCAATTTTTTAATCAAAGTGAAAAATGGATGCAAATGGTCACTAAAACTAGTTATTATACTTGGTGTCACAAATTTGGGCAAAGAATTTAGGGAAGGACTCCTGGACTTGGCGTCACTGATGAGGTAAATGATCTCGTGCACTCACTGGGCTATAATATATACATTGTTATAATGTGTATTATTGTCTTGTTACTATATATTACCTACTGATAATGGAAATACATGTCAGGATTAATCATCAAATACAAGGAAAAAAGAATCATGTATGGAAATTGTGAACTTTTAAGTTCATGTAACAAACAAAGTTTATTATACACAAAAAGGTTGGATACTTCTGATGTAAAAGATTTTTGGATATAACATCACCCCCTTCCTCCATATTGGTTCTTTAAAGCAAGGGTTGACTACAGCTCATTATCAATTGCGGCAGGTTACACGACACTTTTTTTAGTGCAAACCACCTGGAAATCAATGACCATTATAAGGAATACTTCTCATGAGTAGCTACTAAAACTTGACAACCTAGAAGGATGCACCATCAGACTGTAAAGGAGAGATATATTATAAGACATAGCTACATTGGTGGATCCAAAGGGGGGCCCAGGCCCCCCCAATGTTCCTGAGTGATACAGGAAAACTAGCTCAAAAGCGCTGCAGCTAAAACAATGCTTTGGCACAAAGTCCAGGTCGTTATACCCATTGATTTAGGTCACTCCACCAGTTTTCAAGACCAGGACTGCCGAGAATGGCTAATCGGTAATGCTAATGCTCCTTCCACCGCAAAAGTGTGACGTCCTCCCAAAAACTCATTTCCTGGATCTGCACCCAAAGACATACCGTAACATGGTTCAGTGATCATGGACAAAAAAAAATGTTAAGACAATCAATATCCAATCATTTCAGGATACATAAATCAGCATCCATATGAAGGAATTCTACAACTTAAAAGTGATGCTGAGCAGGGCATGTGTTAAGTGACTTGCACAGTCTATTTTGTGAAGTCATAATTAGATTAATAACACAACAATCAACAAACACTAGATGAAGTATTCATACCAAAATCAGTACATGGAGCTGGTGCACTGCAATGGGAAGCACATTCCTGCAGCTCACCTAGAGGGTTGAATGATGCCATGTACTTCAGGGGGGTGGCTAAATGTCTTCACCCTTGGCCTCTCCCCCTTCAGCTGCCACATTCTCTTGGATGATATCGGACGTGTTCGGGTCTGTTGGGATGTGGTTGTGTTAGATGTGGAATAACATACGAC
Organism: Eriocheir sinensis; assembly: GCF_024679095.1. Taxonomy (NCBI): domain Eukaryota; kingdom Metazoa; phylum Arthropoda; class Malacostraca; order Decapoda; family Varunidae; genus Eriocheir; species Eriocheir sinensis. Next base: position 4,884,262 of record NC_066519.1, read on the forward strand.
AGTGGAACATGGAAGGAAAGAGTATGTCCACACGGTAAAATACAGAGATGAGGATTGCACTGCATTAGTTGAGTGATTACAAGATGTAAATTGAAATTCTTTGGATACTGAAAGGATGTACGGGGACAACTGGGTGAGAAGAGAGAGAGATGCAGATTTTTATGTTATATAGCTAGTTACACCAATGAAGACTTAGGGCATACACATTGAGAAAGACCACAATTTTGGCTGCTAGACGGAAAAGCACTAGATGTCAAAGTGCCAGGACATTGAAGGAAGTAATAATAAGAAAAGCAATGATAATTAATGAGTGTAAATATATTTCTGATATTTTTGTTTATCTTAATACTTGTATTGGAATTTTCAAACACTAAGAATATAATAAATAAATAGATAAATTAATTAAAATAAATACATTAATTGTACTAATACTACCACTAACAATATTAACAGCACTGCATCTAACAGACTGAGCAATAAACTGAGTCTGATATGTAACCATAATTAAACTGTCTCTGTCTGAGTGTTATGTGAAGCTTGCTCCATGCACCATGATAGGAATGGCATAGATGCATGCAGGTTGCTGAGATGCTTACAGTCACCAGCCACTTGTAGATATGGCACCAAAATGTGTTGGAAGCATTTGGCGGCCAACTTCCATTTATTTAATTATTATTTTATTTAAACAAAGGAGACAGCTCAAGGGCAACAAAGCGTACTAGAAAAAAAAAAGCCCACCTACTCACCGCTCCCAAACAGACAAAAGTAGAGTCTTGATACACTCTTCTTGAAGGTCAAATTATAGGCAGGAGGAAATGCGGACAATGGAAGGCTGTTCCAGTTTATCAGTGTAAGGGATGAAAGAGTGGAGATGCTGGTTAACTTTTGCATAAGATGTTTGGCAAGATAGAACATGCAGTAATTGACTTAAATTAGAAAAGTATAGATTTAGGAGGGAAATGGGCAGGCATTGGTTTAATAATAGGGTGGTGGGGGAATGGAATAGATTCCGCAATCACATAGTGAGTGCAGGGACGATAGCTTGTTTTATGAGTAGACTGGATAGCTACATGGACGAGGCTGACAGGTGGTAATGGGGAGGAATCTGGACCTGCCGTGTGTAGGCCATTCGGCCTCTTGCCGCGGGAGGAGGGGAGGCATGCAGTTAGCAAATTCAGAACAGTTGTCAGCGTGAAAATGATTAGAATTTCCACATTATCATTATTTATATATGTCACTTACCCCGGCTGGCATCCTTCCGTAATAAATGTAGCTTCACACCAGGCTGTGTCCTCTGTATCACCACAAAGGGACATGATTTGAGGCTCCGGCTGGTAAACGTGGCGGCCGCGGCGGTGTTATGAGTTTTGAACGAGGCAGCGTTGCAATCGGAGCAGAGAAAGATATTGCTGCGAATAGCGGTATAATAAACAGTATAAGTTAGACCAAGATAATTATATTCACCCACTCTTTCCCCCTACAAACCAATGACTCAATGTCTATATATCATCATTACTGATGGAAGTCAGCGTGCGTGCTAAAACAATGAGTTTGGAAGAAAAACATGATCACATTGTTTTTAAAGAACGGCAGTAGGGCTACAATTCCTTGGTTCATTCCAGTATGTATACAGAAAGGTTAAACACATAAAACACATCTAACCACACATGCAGAGAAAGTAATATAATTGCGGTATAATAATATAACAATAATAGCATTACTCGTGACATGCAGTCAGGCTATATCTACCTAGTAAATATATACAGTATATATAGTTCCTACTGTTCATTTTAATATTTATCTACCTTTATTTTTATTTTTTTTTAAATGGGAAATAACCAGACTGAAGAAAAAAAGTAGCAACATTTACTGCTTGATCCCATGTAGCAACACTGCTGATTGGTTCTGGGGGTTGGGGGTGGGTCTGGAGGGGGGGAGGCGCCTGGATGTAAACAAAGCTGCTCCTGCGCCATCTGTTGCAACCGACATACACCAACACCCGCCCACGGTCTCCCATAGAGGCCCCCTCTCCTGTTCTATAGTCTCCTTGACTCGAATGTAGCAGTACTGGATAGTTGCCGTCTTTCGCTAGCGGCGTCCGAAACATTTTGGAAACTGTGTCATCACTTGTGTCCCACGACTGTACTAAAGTCCTAGAATCGTGTGTGTGTGTGTGTGTGTGTGTGTGTTCAGTAAATCCGAGTCCCTTCATCATGATAAAACGACAGAGCAGTAATAAATAGTATAAAGCTTTGTAGTGCATTTTATCCATTGTTACCGGGAATATCAGTGCAAAGCAGTCATATCATTCGGCTCAAAATATAAAAGAACAAAGAAAGGTAAAGAAAAGAGGTAATCGCTGTCCGTAATTTTGCACCAAGTTCCTGTGCCTCAGCAGGTCACAAGTTTCCTCAAGGGTCATTTTCCTATCAAAACACACCACGCGCCACCCTTCCTGGCGAGGCTGGGGCTGCACGCGCCGGCCAGCCAATAGACGGCGAGATCCCTGGGACACCGGCTCCACGTGACCCGCCTCAGCCAATCGCCGCTCCCCGCTTCACCACGGGTCCCCGATGCCCGCCACGCTGACGCCACCGCCGCGTCCATTGTGTTTCTTGCTGTGATACTGGAGCATGGTGCATTCGTGTCTCCGGTAAGTCTATTTGATCTACATCCAACTACTCGTATCATTCAGTCCCTCTACCCACCCACTCATATGTCTGTCCATGACTCTTTATAACTACGTTTGTATTTCTGTATCCGTGAATTTATGTATATATTTCCGATGCTGGTTTCGATGTGCATACGTACAAACTGGGTGGTGTAATACACACACACACACACACACACATAATTACACAATGTATACTTTACACACACACACACACACACACACACACATAGACATGCACACAATGTACACTTTGCACACACACACAAGAGCACAGGGTTTAATTTAAGGCAGTTTGGGGGAGGTGGAAAACGAGTCCCATAATTTCTAACTGGTGGTCATGAAGAGTGGTTCGGAACGTTCGGGTGGTCGTTATGTTTCATCGCTATAATTTTCGTGTAATGCAGAGTGGATGGATATAAGGTAATGCTGAGTGAGGTGCGTAAGGTAATGAATGGCTTCAGTAGTGCGGCGTACTCAGCGTTGGGTATGGTTGAATACGTGTTCTTAAAAGTCTCGGCGCTTCAGTTCCCCTGTTCAAATAGCCTCCTGTTGAAGTTGCTGGGCGTTTCATATTGTTTTGGGATCCTGGTGATAGTTCTACTCGACTTTTCATACTGTTTTGTGATCCTGGTGATAGTTCTACTCGACTTTTCATACTGTTTTGTGATCCTGGTGATAGTTCTACTCGACTTTTCATACTGTTTTGTGATCCTGGTGATAGTTTTACTCGACTTCTGCATCTGGAACGGGAAAAGCACCCACGAAAACCCGGTTAATCGTATTTGTGGTCTAAGGAAACAGTCGTAATAGGAGATAGACTTTTAAGAATATGGGCCTCCACGAGTCACTCAGTGTCGCCGAGTCATGAACACGAGACGCTTCGACTCACTGCTTGGAAGTTTCAACAAGCGGCGGGGCGAGCGAGGAGGGGGAGGGAGGTATGCGGGTCGGGGAACGGGGAGGGTAGGAGGTGTGGTGGAGGAAAGGGGAGGAGGAAGATATGGAGGAGAGTACAGGTTCATGCAGGAAGGTGGTGGAGAGAAGGGAGGAAGCTAAGGGAGGGAATGGAGGATGATGGAGGAAGGGAGGGGGAGATGGAGAAAGAGGGGGAGAGACAGGATCAGGGGAGGGAAGAAGCTAGAAAGGGAGGGAGCGAATCACGTAACAGACGAACACACACACACACACACACACACACACACACACACAGAGAGAGAGAGAGAGAGAGAGAGAGAGAGAGAGAGAGAGAGAGAGAGAGAGACTTGTCCTCTTTAATTAAAATGTCTCGGCGCCTCAGTTCGCCTGTATGGAAACCCTCACGTTTAAGTTGCTGAGCTTTTTATGGACTGTTCTGTGATCCTGGTGGTATAGTTTTACACGACTTCTGCACCTTGGACGGGAACATCACACTTGAAAACATGGTCAGTCTTCTCTGTGGCCTTGGGTAATGGTCGTAATGGGAGCTCGATCGTTTATGAATACGGACTTTGACCTCCTTCCCTCTGCTGACCGCTTCTTCCCTTGCAGGTCGCGTGCCAACAAGTGAGGGTGGCGGCGGGGGCGGGGGGGGGGACGTGGGGACTGCCGCAAGTACGCCGTCGTGGCCGTGCCCTTCCGCTGGGCACGGCGCGATGGGCTGAACCCCCCACTGTGCCTTTAACGTGCCCCCCACCCCCCACTCCACCACCACCACCACCACCGAAGATAAAGGTAATTGGATACTTAACTCCTTTTCTCATTGGGTAATAATTATAATTGTGTTGTTATGGTGGTGTTAGAGACAGACTAATTGTGAACTGCTAATAATTAAGGATGACTCGAAACCTGTATTATCGTGTGTTTGTCTTTCCTTATGTGATAATTAGGTACAGGTTGTTCAGTTGGTGTAAATGAGAGAAAGGGATTTAATTGAGGACTTCTACTCTAAACATGTATTAACGTTGTTTGTTTGTTTGTTTGTTTGTGTGTGTGTGTGTGTGTGTGTGTGTGTGTGTGTGTGTGTGTGTGTGTGTGTGTGTGTGTGTCATCCATCATTTAGCGCTTCACTCGTTCATTCTCGCCTCCATCGTTTCCTTCACCTCCAGATATCTCTATGTAGGCCTATCTTATTTCTATGCAACTTCCCTTTCCAAATATTCATACATTTCACTTTTCCTTCTTTCCTCCCTCCTTCTCTTCCTTTATTTTCTAGTGTTTTTCGTGGTTGATAATGTAATCTATCTTTCATATCTATCTATATCTAACTATTTATCTATCTATTTATCTATCTATCTATCTGTCTCTCTATCTACTCCAATCAAATTAAGTGAAACGAAAATATATATATATATATATATATATATATATATATATATATATATATATATATATATATATATATATATATATATATATGGGTCGTGTAAAGAGTGTGTGTGTGTGTGTGTGTGTGTGTGTGTGTGTGTGTGTGTGTGTGTGTGCCGAGAGAGAGCGAGAGAGAGAGAGAGATCAGAGGAAAATGTTTTGCATAGACTTATTGGCGTGTTCCGGGAATCATTTGATCATTCGAATACATTTCTATTTTCTGCCATTTCTATTTGTACGTTTTTTTTTCATGTTAATCTAGGTATTTAGGTCTCAATGTATCATTATTTTATTATTATTATTATTATTATTATTATTATTATTATTATTATTATTAGTAGTAGTAGTAGTAGTAGTAGTAACAGTAGTAGTAGTAGTAATAGTAGTAGTTATGGTAGTGATATATAATTTTTTGTTCGTTTAAATATTCTTTTTTCTTTCAAAACTCGTGGCAGTTATGTTTCGGTAATGGACACACACACACACACACACACACACACACACACACACACACACACACACACACATGGGTGAATGGATAGCGTGACGGCCCCGCGTTCGGGACGACGCGAGTTCAATCCCCGACCGGTGCCACCAAGCTGGGATTTTTCAGCCGCCGCCGAGTGGATTAAAACTACCGACATGCTGTCCAGAAGATCACCTATCAACCCGGACTCCAGATTCTAGGATTAAAGATGAGCTCCGGGAGGGCAGCATGAGCCAATGCAAGATGGCGTCACTATAAACACTCGCCTGCGCCAGAACGGGCTGGGTCGACCATCAGGACCCACCGGGAAGAAGCCTTGGACCGACCATCAGGATCCATCGGGAAGAAGCCTACCGGCGCAATAGGCCACGACGTAAAACACACACACACACACACACACACACACACACACACACACACACACACACACTGATAGACCCGCCAAATATCCTGTTAAGTAATGACCGCCTCAGTAAAAAACAGCTGACGCCAATTCGCTAAACAGTCCTCGGCCCCCTTGCAGCATTACCCGTCATTGCACGGCTGGTAGTTGTTTGCTGCATTGCTGGTATCTTTTATTGTATTGCTGTTATTTTTTCCTCACTCTCCAAAGCAATCTCCTTATGCTCTTACAACGTTGTAACCTAAACGTTTGTGTGTGTTTCCTCGGGTAATGGTAATGGGGATGTTCTGATGGTGTAAAAGAACGAAAGGGCTTCAATTGAGGGCTATTCTAACCCCTTATTAACGTATGTGTGTGTCTTTCCTTGGCCAATACAATGAGGTAAAGTTCCGTTGGTGTGAACGAGCGAAAGGGCTTTAATGGAGGGCTCCTATCCTAACCCCTTATTAGCGTTTTTGTGTGTCTTTCCTTGGGCAATGTAGTGAGGTAATGTTCCGTTGGTGTGAACGAGCGAAAGGGCTTCAATTGAAGTCTATTCTTACCCTATATTAACGTTTGTGTGTCTCCTTGGGCAATGTAATGAGGTAAGGTTCCGTTGGTGTGAAGGAGCGGGCCAAGGGAGAGTTTGACAAGGCTTCTACTGCTCTTGGACCTCTCGTCTTTACTATGGGAGCTTAAGGCCATATTCTCAAATATTTCGAGGCTTTCACACACTCACACATTCGATAAGGCTTTGGCGGAGGTTGGGTTAGTATTGCCTTGGGTAGTGTTATGAGCCTTGCAGTAGGATTGACAAGGCTTCTGCACCGTGAA
>NC_066519.1:4893481-4920981 GCF_024679095.1 Eriocheir sinensis
TCGACCAGTTTACCTTAAAACAAAAAATAATGACGGACGCGTGAATGACCAGTGTGTGCGTGTGTGTCTGTCTGTCTGTCTGTCTGTGTCTGTCTGTTTGTCTGTCTGTCTGTCTTTGTGTGTGTGTGTGTGTGTGTGTGTGTGTGACAGGTGCTCCGCGGGCGTGGGTGGCCACGTGTTCAGGCATGGCCAGGGCCGGGCATACACAGCCCATGAACACACTGGGCTGCGGGCGGACGAAGGCGTCGTCGTCGTCGTTGGCAGCGGCGGGCAAGCTCGCGGTGTTGTAAGGGCCGTGGGCGGCGGGCGTGCTGCTCCGGGGCTGACGAGGCAAGACGAGGCGGCGCCGCGACGGTGCCGAGGCCCGGCCAGCGAGGCCAGGCGCGGCAGTGTGCTGGTGAGTGTTGGTGGTGCGGCACGCGCGACGCTCCCAGGCCTCGGCAGGTCACGTGTTGAGGCGGTGCTCCCAGGGAGACGGGCGGCGGGCGTGTGTGCGTGTGTGCGCGTTTGTGTGTGTTGTGGTGGTGACTAGTGCTGTGCTGTGCTGTGCCGTGCTGTGGTGTGTTGTGCTGTGCTGTGCTGTGGGAGTGTGCCCGGGCTGGGCAGGGCGGGGTGGGGTAGTGCGCCCAATAAGGGCGGAATGGTGGACAGCGCCCTCCTGAGGGAGGTGTGGGCGGCGTGGGTGCGGTGGTAGCCATGGAGGGGGCCGTTGGCGGCGCGTTGCCGCACGAACCTATCCCGGCGCCGCCCATGTTCAGCGGGGAGTCTCCGGGCGTACCGGACACCACCACCTCGGAGGAGGAGTCGCTGTACGGCGGCCTGCTGGATCGGCTGCGGGGCGGCCCAGAGGAGGAGGCGTGGCCCAGCCTGCCCCGCAGCCAGAGCTACTCCGAGGGCAGCCTGCAGCAGGCCGCGGCGCCGGCCCTGCCGCACGCTCAGAGCCACAATGCCCTGCTGGAGGACTCCGCGCCCCAGCAGCAGCAGCAGCAGGGCTCCCACTCGTGCCTGCACGCCCTGCACACCGTGGTGGCGTGCCAGCAGGAGCAGATCGGCGTGCTGCAGGCCACGCTCCGGGACCTGGCAGCCACCTACACGAGACGGGAGCGCGCCCTGCTGGCCAAGCTGTCCTGCCTGCAGCAGGCGAGGCCACCCAGCCCCCGCCAGGTGGGTGCGGGGGAAGGGGTTGACGGTGGTAGTGCGCGGCGGGGCGGGGAGGTGGTGGTGGCGTTGGCGGGGTGGGAGGTAGCTGGGCAGTGCCAATGCCCGGGATCCCGCCTCGTGATGCCGTGGGGGTGGGGGTCGCTGGGCCGCCGCCCACCGTGCAGGCGATGTGCTCGCCGCGCGGGCCGCCACGGGAGGGGTCGCGGCGGCCGCGGGGGAGCGCCGCGCCCGGGGAAATTACCAAAAAGCTTCCTTGCCTGACTGTGCCGCGGCGACGAGACGCGGGGGGCTGTGTGTGTGTGTGTGCGTGTGTGTGTGTGTGTGCTGCAACAATACGACACGGGGGAACAGGAAGGAGAGAGAGAGAGAGAGAGAGAGAGAGAGAGAGAGAGAGCGCAGGACTCCAGCCATCACAAACCCTTTCCTAGATGCCCCCAAAGCATAGCGGCCAATGATAAAGGAGGGGAGCAGGAGGAGGTAGGGGTGCGGAGGTGCGGGGAAACAGGGGGTGTTAAGGGGAGGGGGGTTGGGGAGGGGGGGCTTACACAGAAGGTTATTAAGGTTACCGATACAGGTTATGTCCTTAAGCCCTCTGAAGGGGAGGGGAGGGGAAGAGAGCTGGCCCGAAACACTATTGTCACGCCCCGCTTTGATCTCTCTCTCTCTCTCTCTCTCTCTCTCTCTCTCTCTCTCTCTCTCTCTCTCTCTCTCTCTCTCTCTCTCTCTCTCTCTCTCTCTCTCTCTCTCTCTCTCTCTCTCTCTCTCTCTCTCTCTGTTTCGTTGGGTGGTTATTATTGAATACTATTGTTGTGCTGCTTTGATTCTCTCTCTCTCTCTCTCTCTCTCTCTCTCTCTCTCTCTCTCTCTCTCTCTCTCTCTCTCTCTCTCTCTCTCTCTCTCTCTCTCTCTCTCTCTCTCTCTCTCTCTCTCTCTCTCTCTCTCTCTCTCTCTCTCTCTCTCTCTCTCTCTCTCTCTCTCTCTCTTTATTGCGTACATTTGTTATTATTAATGGTTATTGTGTTTAATGTTGCAAGACTTATCGTAATGACTGAGAGAGAGAGAGAGAGAGAGAGAGAGAGAGAGAGAGAGAGTGTATGGGGGTTGCAAAAAGTTAGTACATTGTCTGGTTTTCGCTTCATTGACTTCGTGTTGTGGTAATGGGATGGTGTGTGTGTGTGTGTGTGTGTGTGTGTGTGTGTGTGTGTGTGTGTGTGTGTGTGTGTGTGTGTGTGTGTGTCTGTCTGTCTGTCTGTCTGTGTGTGTGGGGGGGAAGGGGGGGGTTCCTCCTTCATTGTTTCCTCTCACACACTTTTCGAACTGATAGAGGTATGAAAAAATAGATATAGATAGATTGATATAGATAAATAGATAGATAGATAGAAATAGATAGATGGACAAAGAGACAAATGGATACAGATACATAGCTCGTGAGATAGAAAGGCTGATAGATAGCTATGTAGAGATAGATCAATGACATACCCTAATTGAAAGACATATTTGTTACGAAGATATAACGAAAATATATTACAAAGATCAAGGACGAATGATTTGCAGAATGGATGAAAATGATGATGAAAACGTATGAAATGGGGGAAGAGAGAGAGAGAGAGAGAGAGAGAGAGAGAGAGAGAGAGAGAGAGAGAGAGAGAGAGAGAGAGAGAGAGAGAGAGAGAGAGAGAGAGAGAGAGAGAGAGAGTCTATCGTGCCCTACTCCGTAAATTATATTAAGAAAAAGATTCAGTTACTTGAATGTTTCGGTAAGAGATGGAAGAGGAGGAGGAGGAGGAGGAGGAGAAGAAGAAGAAGGAGGAGGAGGATTAGGAAATGGTAGCAATAGTTTATGAAGAATTGACTGGTTGAATAACATTTTTGATTTCTCTTTTAATCATTCCTTTCTGTTATTTTTCAATCTCACTTTTTCATTCATATGTTTTTTTCCTTTTCTTTCTTATTTCCCTTTTTTCCTTTTTTTTATTTTCTTCATCGTGTTGTTCCTATTTTAATCCTTATTTTTTATATTTATTTTCTTTTGCTTTGTTTATGTTTTTCGTTTCTTTCCCTTTCTTTATTCTACTGATTTTCTTTTCTTCAGGTTATTTTCCACTTTTTTCTTGCATTTTCTTTCTTTTACTCTCATTACCTTTTTTTTCCTTCCTTGTTTTCTCATTCAATTTCTTTCCTTTTCTCCTTTCTTTTTTAATTTTTTTACAATGCTGTTCTTACATTCCTTCCCTATAGTATTCCTTTATCTTTTCTTCTTATATCATTCTTTACATTTTCTCTTTCCTGTTTTTCATTTTTCTTTTCTTTCTTTCTTTCAATCGTCTTTTCTCATTTTCTTTCCCCCAATTTTCTATTCATTTACTTGCCTTGCTTTTTTATTATCTAGTTAAACCGTTCTATTTTTCGTATCTTTCTCTTTCCCCATCTCTTCTGACTTTTTTCTTTCCTTCATCATATATTTTCCTTTCCTCAGCTTAATATTCATTGTCTCACCTTTTTTTTGTCAAAGTATACACATCTAATATATATATTTTTTTTTATCTTTCTTCATTTCTTACATTCTTTCATTCATTGTACCACTTTTCCTTTCTTCAGTTCAGTATTAATTGTCTTTTTTTTTTGTCTAGGTATACACATTCATTTTCGTTGTCTTTAAATTATTCTCCATTTCTTTTATTCTTTACATTCATTCATTATATATCTTTTCCTATCCTCATTTGTCTAGTTATCAACCTGCCCCTTTTTTTCCCTCAAGGTAAACACTTTCTAAATCTCTTCTCTTTTCCAGGTAAGTTACTCCCTCACCTCCACCACTGCACTGTTTTCATCACCGAGGTTGGGGCAGCTTCGTCGTGAGGTAAGGCAGAGGTCGTAGGCTGCCGGTTTTCTCCTCTTTCTCTGTGTCTTTTTGTTATGTGTATGGTGCGAGGTGTTGGGAGAAAGTTGCGTCAATATGTCAAGCTCTCCCTCCTTCGCCCATTCCCTTAGCCCGGTAGCTGCGGGGATCATGTTTCTTAAAGGCCCCTCTAAGCGAGAAAAATAAGAAAAAATCATCACTCACGCAAACCATTTCATAATATATATCAACGCATTTGTCATCAGTTTATGCATCATCTCTTTTTTTGGGGGTTATATCATGGCAAAAATTTGGCCCCCGTCGCTGGTACACGGTAAAGCCACAGATTTGGCCCGTCGCTGCTACCAGGTTAAGATCAGTTTCAACAATATCAGTCAGTCAGGCTCAGGTTGCTTGTGTTCTTCTCTCTCAATGTGCCTCTTTGATCTGTGTATGATGCGAGGTGTCGGGAGAAAGATGCGTCGATATGTCAACCTCTCCCTCCCTCGGCCATTCCCTTAAGACGAAAATAATGCTTGTGGGAAGAATTAGAGACCAGGACTAGTGACTTGGATATTATGAGATTATTTACGAGGATCTTGATCTTGATTTATAATGCGCAGGGCACCCATTCAGGTGCATAACACGCATTTGTGTTGGCTGTTGGGGGGACGGGGGAGCCGGGTGTGCAGGGGAGGGAAGTGAATCAGGTGTAATTGTTAGTGTTGGTGTGTTGTGGTGACAAGTGAGTGTGTATTTGTTTTCTGAATGAGTCTATTGTACCGCAGTCTAAAATCTGTTGAGGGAGGCTGTTCCAGTCACGTATGGTGCGTGAAAAGTATGAGTGCTTGTATGCATCAGTGTTAGTGTGATATGTTTGGTATTTTTGTTTGTGTGTTACGAGTACGTTGACTGCGTTGCGTAAGTATGAATGTGGATCAATGTCAATGTGAGTATTTATGATCTTGTACATAAGTGTAAGTCTGTGTGCTTGTCTGCGTGAATAGGTTCCATGTTTATTTGTTGTTTGATCCGTGTTGTGATGCCAGGCGTTCGAGTGTAATTGTTTGTAATGAACCTAGCCGCCTTGGTGTTGATTTGTTCTAACCTATCAATGTTTCTGTGTGTGTAAGGATCCCACACCGTGGAACAGTATTCCAGTGTTGGTCTCACAAGTGTGTCATAAGCTATGTGTTTAATGTCAGGTGTGAAGTTATATAAATTCCTTCTCAAGAACCCCAGAGTTCGGTTGGCTATGGCACTGAAGTTGTCTATGTGGGTGTTGAATTTAAGGTTAGTGGATAGGTGGACACCAAGATACTTGTGTGTGTGGACTGATTCTAGTTCTGAATTATGAAGAGTGTAAATGTGATGGATGGGGTTGTGAGCTCTGGTGAATCTTAACAGTTTGCATTTATCTGGTCGGAAGTGCATTTGCCAGGTGCGCTCCCACCGTTGGAAGGCGTCCAAGTCTTTTGTAGCAGTCTGCAGTCGTCGGTAGTCTTTACTGCTCTAAACAGCAAACTATCGTCGGCAAATAGTCTAGTGGAAGAGTTTGGCGTTGAGAGTGGAAGATCGTTAATGTACAGGAGGAAAAGAAGGGGGCCTAGAACGGTGCCTTGTGGGACACCTGAAGAAACAGGGACAGTGTCAGATGAAGATCCGTCAAGAAGAACACGTTGAGTCCTGTTAGTAAGAAATGCAGTGATCCAGTGTAGAATAGGTCCTGAAATACCGTAGTATTTCAATTTTAATGTCAGTCTTTTGTGTGGGACTTTGTCGAAGGCTTTGGCAAAATCTAAAATAATAGCGTCAACTTATTTGATGTCACGTCGGTCAAGTAGCCTCGTAATGACGTGAAATGTAGTAATGAGTTGCGACTCACATGAACGTTTGGGTCGAAAGGATATTAAGGAAAGGAAACTATTGTGTGTGTTAAGTATGACTGAAACACTTAACTTGGCTAAGAAATATGACGATGCAGGTCTAGATGATGCAAGGTCAGCTCCAATACTATCAGTCAGTCAGGTTCCGTTCCCTTGAGGTAAGCCAGAGTTCCTAGGCTGCCAGTGTTCTCTTTGGATGTGTGTTCGCGTGCTCCAGTCTAGTGTAGGATGCAATGTGTTTCGAGAGACTTGTGCCTATGTGTCAAGCTCTCCCTCCCTCGGCCATTCCCTTAAGATCAGTCTAATAATATAAGTCAGGCAGGTTTAGTTTCCTCGTGTCCTTCTCTTTCAATTTGTCTTTTTGTTTCGTTTATGATGTGAGGTGTTTCGAGAGACTTATGCCGATGTGTCAAGCTCTCCCTCCCTCGGCCATTCACTTAATTAAGATTAGTTTCATCACTATCAGTCAGCCAGACTCCTTTCCCTTGGGGTAAGCCAGAGTACCTTGGCTGCCTGTGTTCATCCCGTTCCATGTGTGTCTTGAGTACGATGCGATGTGTTGGGAGAGACTTGTGTCAATATGTCAAGCTCTCCCTCCCGCGGCCATTCCCTTAATACCAGTTCAACAGTATAAGTCGGCCAGGTTCCGTTCCCAACCAGCTTTCCATGAACCACTTTTATGGGTTAAGGCATGCAACGGCCATAACATCAACATTCTCTTAAAAAGTATAGCGGCCAAGGGAAAAAGGAGATTGGGACTAAAGTTGTGGGACTTAACAAAGGCAAATACACTCTTTCGAAGGCGCCGTTGGTTTTTGAGACAGGCTTTCGCTCAGTCATGTTGGGAACGTGTCTTTTGGTTTGTTTGCTCGCTTCGTGTGAGTGTTTCTCTCTCTCTCTCTCTCTCTCTCTCTCTCTCTCTCTCTCTCTCTCTCTCTCTCTCTCTCTCTCTCTCTCTCTCTCTCTCTCTCTCTCTCTCTCTCTCTCTCTCTCTCTCTCTCTCTCTCTCTCTCTCTCTCTCATCTCTGCTATTCCCTTGAGATCAGCTCCAACAATATCCATCAACAAGACTTTATTTTTTCCCAACACGAGCTTTCTCCCTCCATCCCTATCTCCCACATTTCTCTTATCTCCCTTTTTTCTTCTCATTCCCTCCTTCCATCTCTGCGTCCGTTCCTTCTCTATTCCCTCCACTCCCATCGTCTTCCCTCCTGTGTTCATTCCCTCACCCCCTTCCCTTCTCTTTCTCTACCTCCCAATCTTCACATATTTCTCTCCTCCCTCTATTCTTCTCCTTCCCTCTGTTTCCTTCACCCTTGTTGGGTTTTCCCTTCTTCCGTTTGCTTGTTTTTCTCTGTTCGGGTTAATGGCTTCACCAGTATATCGTTTTTTCTCTATTAGTTATAGCATGGCGGAAATAGACGAAGAAAAAACGGAGTGATTGGCTCAGAAGCTGCCGGTGGTTTGCGAGTTGGTAATAACGGAGTGAGGGAGGGAAAGAAAGAAGGAAGGAAGGAAGGAAGGAGGATGTAAGGAAAAAGGGAAGGAATGAAGAAAAACTAAATATAATGAAAAGAATATGAAAAGAACAAGGAAGAAATGAAGAAAGAAAAAGAAAATGAATGAATGAATGGAGGAAGGAATATGTTAGAAAGGAAAGAAGAGAGAAAGTGATAAAGAATAAAAGAAAGGAAGGAAGAAAAAAAGACAGAAAAGAAAGAAAAAAACAAAGAAAAAAGAGAAAAGAAGGAATATCAGGCGGGAAGGAAAGAAGAAAGAAAAAAACTGAAGTAAGAAGAAAGGGAGGAAGAAAGGAAGAAATAGATACCAAGAAAAGATACAGAAGAGTTTGCAATACATTTGTTTAGTAGTTGTAAAGGTCATTCTTGTCTGATGTGTGTGTGTGTGTGTGTGTGTGTGTGTGTGTGTGTGTGTGTGTGTGTTCGTCTTTGAGGTTTTGATATTTCATTCCTTCCCTCTTCCCCTTCCTTTCCTCCTCCCCTTCCTTCCCTCCTCCCCTTCCTTCCCTCGTCCCCTTCCTTCCTTCCTCCCCTTCCTTCCCTCCTCCCCTTCCTTACTTCCTCCCCTTCCTTCCCTCCTCCCCTTCCTTCCCTCCTCCCCTTCCTTTCCTCTTCCCCTTCCTTTCCTCTTCCCCTTTCTTCCCCTTCCTTCCCCTTCCTTCCCTCCTCCCCTTCCTTCCCTCCTCCCCTTCCTTCCCTCTTTCCCTTCCTTCTCTCTTCCCCTTCCTTCCCTCTTCCCCTTACTTCCCTCCTCCCCTTCCTTCCCTCTTCCCCTTCCTTTCCTCTTCCCCTTCCTTCCCTCCTCCCCTTCCTTCCCTCCTCCCCTTTCTTCTGTTATTTAGTTTCTGTCTGTTCAATTGAAAAAGGTCCCGGAAGACTGGAAGATGGCGAACGTAACACCAGTTTTCAAAAAAGGAGACAAATGCGTTGCATTAAACTACAGGCCCATAAGTTTGACATCAGTGGCAGGAAAAATACTCGAAAAGATTATTAGAGACAAACTTGTTAAGTTTCTAGAAGACAATAATGTAATCTCCGACACCCAGTATGGCTTCAGAAACAAGCGCTCCTGCCTAACGAATTTATTAGACTTCTTCCAAGGTATATATAAGAACTGGGATGCCCACATCCCCAGTGATGTTATATACCTGGACTTTCAGAAAGCCTTCAACAAGGTACCGCACGAGCGACTCCTTAAGAAACTGCACTCGGCGGGCATTGGAGCCAATCTGATCGCGTGGATAAGAGATTGGCTCACCGACAGAAAACAACGAGTACTACTCAACGGACAGCCTTCCGATTGGCTTCCAGTCACAAGTGGAGTGCCTCAAGGGTCAGTGCTGGGACCCATTCTCTTCATCATATATATCAACGACCTCGAATCAGGGCTGAAATCCACAATATCGAAATTTGCTGATGACACCAAGGTGGGTGGAAAGGCCCTCACAAAGACCGACTGCGAAATCATTCAGAAAGACCTCAATCACATTATCGAATGGTCGGAAAAATGGCAAATGTCCTTTAATGTTGACAAATGCAAAGTCATGCACATTGGGTCCAGAAATAGTAACCACACATACATCATGAATGGGAGACCTCTGCAAGGGATGCAGGAGGAAAAGGATCTTGGAGTCACTATCAGCAGTGACCTGAAACACGCGAATCACTGTAAAAAAGCATACAACAAAGCCAACACTATGCTCGGGTTCATAGCGAGGAACTTCGAGTGTAAAACGCCAGACGTGATGTTATCCTTGTACAATTCCATGGTAAGACCGCACCTCGAGTATGCAGTGCAGTTCTGGTCTCCTAATTACAGAAAGGACATTGATTTACTGGAATGGATTCAACGACGCGCCACGAAAATGATACCAACCTTAAGGGCTCAACCGTACGAGGAACGACTCAAGCGACTCAATCTCTTTACATTAGAGAAAAGACGCCTACGAGGAGATATGATTCAAGTCTTCAAGTATCTGAAAAAATTCAATAACGTCGATTACTCCAATTTCTTTGAACTGCAAACCAACCTAAGAACTAGAAATAACGGTTTACCCATTCAGTCTAGTCGATGTAACACAGACATCGGAAGGAGTTTCTTTTCAAACCGAGTCATCCCCATCCGTCACTGGAACAATCTTCCTTCAGAAGTAGTAAATGCGAATACTATCAACTCCTTCAAATATAGAATCGACCGTCACTTCGCTGCGTCGGGAGTAAACTGAATATTGAGTTGCTTTCATCTGCTCCTCAATATCGAGGTGCTTTCATCTGCTCTTCAATGTCGAGGTGCTTTCATCTGCTCCCCAGGCCCCAGGCTGTCGAGCAGATTAAATCACCAAAGCGGGCAACTTCGTAATGAGCCAATAGGCTTTCTGTTGCCTGCGTTTCCATGTTTCCATGTTTCCCTCCCCTTTCTTCCCTCCTCCCCTTCCTTCCCTCCTCCCTTCCTTCCCTCTTCCCTCCCTCTTCCCTTCCTTCCTCCTCCCTTCCTCCTCCTCCCCTCCCCTTTCCTTCCCTCCTCCTTCCCTCTTCCCTCCTCCCCTTCCTTCCTCCTCCCTTCCTTCCCTCCTCCTTCCTTCCTCTTCCCTTTCTTCCCTCCTCCCCTTCCTTCCCTCCTCCTCCTTCCCTCCTCCCTTTTCTTCCCTCCTCCCCTTTCTTCCCTCCTCCCCTTTCTTCCCTCCTCCCCATTCTTACCTCCTACCCTTCCTCCCTTCCTCCTCCTCCCTTTCTTCCTTCCTCCTTCCTCCCTCCTCCTTCCTTCCTCCCCTTCCTTCCCTCCTCCCCTTTCTTCCCTCCTCCCCTTCCTACCCTCCTCAGCCTTCCTTCCTCCTCCCCTTCTACCCTCCTCCCCTTTCCTTCCTTCCTACCCTCCTCCCTTCCTTCCCTCCTCCCCTTCCTTCCCTCCTCCCCTTCCTTCCCTCCTCCCCTTTCTTCCCTCCTCCCCTTCCTTCCCTCCTCCCCTTTCTTCCCTCCTCCCCTTTCTTCCCTCCTCCCCTTCCTTCCCTCCTCCCCTTCCTTCCTTTCTCCCCTCTCTTCCCTCCTCCCTTCCTACCCTCCTCCCCTTTCTTCCCTCCTCCCTTTCTTTCCTCTTCCCCTCCCTTCCCTCTTCCCCTCCCTTCCCTCCTCCCCTTCCTTCCCTCCTCCCCTTCCTTCCCTCCTCCCCTTCCTTCCCTCCTCCCCTTTCTTCCCTCCTCCCCTTCCTTCCCTCCTCCCCTTCCTTCCTTTCTCCCCTTCCTTTCCTCCTCCCCTTCCTTCCCTCCTCCCCTTCCTTCTCTTCTCCCCTTTCTTCCCTCCTCCCCTTCCTACCCTCCTACCCTTTCTTCCCTCCTCCCCTTTCTTCCCTCCTCCCCTTTCTTCACTCTCTCTCTTTTCTTCCTCTACATTGTTATCTCTCTTGCCTCCCGTTCCTTTTTCTACTTTTTTTCACCCTTCCCCTGTTCCATTCTCTTTCTCTACCCTTTCCATGCTTTCTTTCTTCAATTTTCTTTCATTTCATCCATTCATCTTTCCTTCTGTCCTTCCTTCCTTCCGTCTTTCTTTCCTTCCTTCCTTCTTCCCGTCGGTGCGACTCACAAGAACGAAATTATGGCGTATATTGCAACTGAGAAACCAGATGTGGTAGCCATCACAGAGACTTAGGCCAACTCTACACATCTAGAATCCGAACTGTCATTCCCTGGGTACGAAAGCTTCCACAAAAGTCGAAAGCACAAGAAAGGAGTAGGAGTAGTTTGCTACGCAAAAAGTACACTCCCTGCCATAAAAATAGACAAACAGGACGCAGAGAAATACGATTCTGTCTATGTATAAATAACCATAAATAACAAGAAAGTAACACTTGCAACCGTATACTGGCCTCCAAAACAACAGGCAGCCGACGACACTGCCCTCAACGAAGAGATTCACTCTCTAACACAAAGGAAGGAAGCAATTATAATTGGGGACCTTAATTGCCCTAACATTGACTGGGGACTGATGACTGGAAATCAAGAGGGTAACAGGCTTATAGAAATGGTGGAGGATTCGTTCCTCACTCAAGTTGTAACTCAACCAACAAGAGAAAACAATCTGCTGGATCTGGTATTAGTAAGCGACCCCGATCTCATTCGCGACTGTACAGTTGGTGAGAAACTTAATGGGTGCGATCACCACTTAATCTGTTTTAATGTCAACATATGTCACAAACTCGTAGATAATCCGTCAGTGATACCTGATTACAAAAAAGGAAATTTCAACTTAGCCCGTGCGCTGCCTCCCCCTACGACCTGGGACCAACTTGACATCACCGACAATACAATCGACAACGCGTGGAATGTCTTCAAAGATAAGCTGATGCAGGTAGAGAAGGCTACAGTGCCTACGAAATCCAGGCGAGTAAATGGGGCCGTAGATCCACCGTGGATGACCAGAGAAATAATAAGGGCAGTAAACCTAAAAAAAAGTAATTATAATTTGATGAAAGAGAATGCTACGGCCAAAGCCCGTACACAGTACCACAACAGCCTCAGAGCTTGTCGCAGCCTTATTCGGAGTAGCAAACGCAACTATGAAAAGCAAATAGCGCGCGAAATCAAAACTAACTCCAAGAAATTCTTCACGTACATAAGATCGAAAAAGAAAGTAAAATCCAATATTGGTCCCCTGGCAGACTGGATCTGTAACTCAGGACAGTAAACAGATGGCCAAAATCCTCAACAGTAGCTTCGCATCCGTATTCACAGTCGAGGACATCGAAACCATTTCCGAGAGCCCTGACCCGCCGAGTGAGATCACGCCCCTGGAAATTGACTCAATATGCGACCAAGAAGTAAAAAAGTACTTGGACAAACTCGACACGAACAAGTCAACAGGACCCAACAGTTTGTCCCCGCGGTTATTAAAAGAGCTTAAACAACAAATACTTCAACCACTCACTAACATATTCAACCGGTCAGTTCAACTGAACAAGGTCCCGGAAGACCGGAAGATGGCGAACGTAACACCGATTTTCAAAAAAGGAGACAAAAGCGTTGCATTAAACTACAGGCCCATAAGTTTGACATCAGTGGCAGGAAAAATACTCGAAAAGATTATTAGAGATAAACTTGTTAAGTTTCTAGAAAACAATAATATAATCTCCGACACCCAGCATGGCTTCAGAAACAAGTGCTCCTGCCTAACGAATTTATTAGACTTCTTCCAAGGTATACAGTATATAAGAACTGGGATGCCCACATCCCCAGTGATGTTATATATCTGGACTTTCAGAAAGCCTTCGACAAGGTACCGCACGAGCGACTCCTTAAGAAACTGCACTCGGCGGGCATTGGAGCCAATCTGATCGCGTGGATAATAGATTGGCTCACCGACAGAAAACAACGAGTACTACTCAACGGACAGCCTTCCGATTGGCTTCCAGTCACTAGTGGAGTGCCTCAAGGGTCAGTGCTGGGACCCATCCTCTTTATCATGTATATCATTGACCTAGAATCAGGACTGAAATCGACAATATCGATATTTGCAGATGACACCAAGGTGGGTGGAGAGGCCCTCACAAAGACCGACTGCGAAATCATTCAGAAAGACCTCAATCACATTATCGAATGGTCGGAAAAATGGCAAATGTCTTTTAATGTTGACAAATGCAAAGTCATGCACATTGGGTCCCAAAATAGTAACCACACATACATCAAGAATGGGAGACCTCTGCAGGCGATGCAGGAGGAAAAGGATCTTGGAGTCACTATCAGCAGTGACCTGAAACACGCGAATCACTGTAAAAAAGCATACAACAAAGCCAACACTTTGCTCGGGTTCATAGCGAGGAACTTCGAGTGTAAAACACCAGACGTGATGCTATCCTTGTATAATTCCATGGTAAGACCGCACCTCGAGTATGCAGTATAGTTCTGGTCTCCTAATTACAGAAAGGACATTGCTTTACTGGAAAGGATTCAACGACGCGCCACAAAGATGATTCCAACCTTAAGGGCTCAACCGTACGAGGAACGACTCAAGCGACTCAATCTCTTTACATTGGAGAAAATACGCCTACGAGAGGATATGATTCAAGTCTTCAGGTATCTGAAAAAGTTCAGTAACGTCGATTACTCCAAATTCTTTGAACTGCAGACCAACTCAAGAACTAGAAATAACGGTTTACCCATTCAGTCGAGTCGATGTAACACAGACATTGGAAGGAGTTTCTTTTCAAACCGAGTCATCCGCCACTGGAACAACCTTCCCTCAGAAGTAATAAATGCGAATACCATCAACTCCTTCAAATATAGAATCGACCGTCATTTCGTTGCGTCGGGAGTAAACTGAATAACGAGGTGCTTTCATCTGCTCCTCAATATCGAGGTACTTTCATCTGCTCATCAAGCCCCAAGTGGCGGTCGAGCAGATTAAATCACCCAAGCGGGCGACCTCGTAATGAGCCAGTAGGCTTTCTGTTGCCTGCATTTCCATGTTTCCATGTTTTCCTCCCTCGTCTGATTTTTCCTTATTCCTCTCATTTTGAAGTTGGCAAAAAAGAAGGAGGAGGAGGACGAGGAGGAGGAGGAGGAGGAGGAGGAGGAGGAGGAGGAGGAAAATAAGAACTAGGAGATTGGAGGAGAAACAAGATCAGAGAAAGAAAAAAGAATAGGAGGGGGAAGAGGAGGAGGAGGATGAGGAGGATGAGGAGGAGGAGGAGGAAGAGGAAGAGGGGGAGGAAAGGGAGGAAGGAAGGAAGGAAGGGAGAAAACTAAAGAGAACAGAAGAGGAGCAGGAGAGGGAGGAGGAGGAACATAACTATTGCTTAAATGACACTCTCATAAGTAGGTCTGGGTGCGAGAGGGATTTAGGGGTCTTAGTGAGCTCTGATCTCCGTCCAAGGGCACAATGCATTCAAGCTAGAAATCGAGCTAATAGGGTACTGGGATTTATTTCAAGGAGCGTAAGCAACAGAAGCCCCGAAGTCTTCCTCAAACTATATTTAGCATTAGTTAGACCTCATCTTGACTATGCGGTTCAGTTCTGGTCACCCTACTATAGAATGGATATCAAAATGTTAGAATCGGTGCAGAGGAAGATGACTAAGATGATTCAGGGGTTGAGAAACTTGCCATACGAGGAAAGACTCAAACAGTTAAACTTGCATTCTCTAGAAAGGCGAAGGGTGCGTGGAGACATGATCGAGGTTTATAAATGGATGAAGGGCTTTAATAAGGGAGACATTCATAAGGTTTTGTTGGTAAGAGAACCGGGTAGGACACGAAGTAACGGGTTTAAACTGGATAAATTCAGATTCAACAGGGACATAGGCAAAAATTGGTTTACTAACAGGGTGGTGGATGAGTGGAATAGGCTTAGCAGTCATGTGGTGAGTGCCAATACAATTGTCACATTCAAAAATAGACTAGATAAATTCATGGACAGCGATATTAGGTGGGGTTAGATACACGGGAGCTTAGGGTCAAAGGAGCTGCCTCGTACAGGCCTACCGGCCTCTTGCAGACTCCTGCGTTCTTATGTTCTTATGTTCTTATGAATATATGGGAATACATAGGAAGAACAGACACCAGAAGACCTGTCGGTCTATGGCGAGGGTGCCTGTTTACTGCCTCTACCACTAGTAAACTACGTGTGGTAGGACAGGATTGAACAGATGATGGCTCCTCCTCACCAATCTCTCCCTCCGGCAACGTGCCGGCTGGAAATAGAAGAAAACACCATGTGCCTTTAAGGAAGAAAGGGACATGGAAATTTTACAGTAAAGAGAGAAATAAGAGAAAATTACTACCCTTAAGTTACGCTACTGGTGACCTAAGCTGTGGGGGAAACTAATGTCTTCAGGTTGTACTCGTGCTGCAGGCTGCCTGAGACAAACGAAAAAGGGTCAGTAAACAGTGTATGGAGTTGAATCATAAAAAATAAATAAATAAATAAATAAAAGCTAGTATTAAATTGGACTGCTCACGATGGGGTGAGATGTAGTTTCAAGGGTTTCAGGTAGAGGCTTGATCCTCGTTTACATTCGGTACAGGGGTACGCTCCAGTATCCTGTTAACCTTACTGTTCCCACACCTCACTGCCTGAAACATATGAAAAAGGGTCAGTAAAATCTTATATCCCTGAAATACTTATCCAATGAAGACTTGAAGCTATTAATACTCTGTGCGCTAACTACTGACGGTGGGAGTCTATTCCAGTGATCGACGACTCTATTATTGAAATAACATCTGCGCGCCAATGTGTTACATCGGTTTCCCTTTAACTTCATACCGTTGCTGCGTGTTATTGTGTTGGTGTCTCTCTGAAATAGACTATCTGGGTTAATGTTTTCGAATCTATTAAGGATTTTGAACACTTCAATTAAGTCCCCTCTTACTCTTCGCTTCTTTAAAGAAAACATGTCTGTGGAGGAGGAGGAGGCGGAGGAGGAGGAGGAGGAAGATTAAAAGTAAGGAAAGAGGATGAAGAACGGTATAGAAAACGGGAAGAGGGAAAAATAAAAGGAAAGAATGGGAGGAATGAAGGAAAGAAAGAAAAACGAAAATAATTGAAAATAGAAAAAGACAAAATAAGAAAAAGAAAAGAATGAAATGAAATAATGAATGAATGAAGGAAGGAAGGAAAGAGGGAACGGAATGAAAGAATATGCTAAATGTTGTGAGTGAAGGAAAGAAGAAAAAATGTATAAGAAAGAAGGAAAAAACGAAAAAAATGAATGAATGAAGGAAAGAAAGAAGGGAGGAAAAAAGGAAGGAAGATGTAATAAGGAATGGAAGAAAATAAAGAAAAATAAAAGAAGAAAAGGAAGAAGTAAAAGAAGGAAAGGAAAAGAGAAGAAAAAGAAGGGAAGAGAGAAAAGGCGAAGGAAAGGAAGAAAAAGAAAAAGAAATGAAAAAATAAGGAAGAAAGAAAAAGAGAAAAAAAAGAAAAAGAAAGAATGGAAGAAAGTAAAAAGAAAAAAAAAATGTGAGACGTCAAATTTCTAAGATTAGGTAAAAAAAGTAGTAGTAGTAGTAGTAGTAGTAGTAGTAGCAATAGTAGTGGTAGTAGTGGTAGTAGTAGTTGTTGTTCTTCATTTATTCCTTACTTTCATGATTTTTTTTTTTTATTAATCACTTCCGTTTTCTCTTCTTCCTCCTACTTCTCCTTATTTTCTTGATGCTCCTCGTCTTTCTCTTCGTCTTCAACCTCCTCCCCTTCTCTTCCTCCTCCTCCTCCTCCTCTTCCACCTCACAAAGAATTCACCAACATATTTCTTGCGTGCATTTTCTGGAATCGCGACCTCTCCTCCTCCTCCTCCTCCTCCTCCTCCTCCTCCTCCTCCTCCTCCTCCTCTTCCTCACAGCTGCAGTCTTTTCCCTCTCCGCCTCCCGTCTCAAGTCACTCCGTCGTAATTGCTTATATAAGAAAACCTAAACGTGGTGAGCTAAGTGTGTGTGTGTGTGTGTGTGTGTGTGTGTGTGTGTAAACTGCCACCACCACCACCACTACTACTACTACCACTACTACTTTTTTTTTACTACAACATAAAAGATACCTCCACCCATGTTTATTTTCCCGACACATAATCATGGATGGCTCCATAGCTTGGAGGTCATTAGCCCCAACTCTGTTCGCTAATGACTGTGACATCCAACCATATCACTAATACTACTTAGCATTAAATTTATACATAACACCCTATCATCTATTGCGTCTAGATCCCCCTTTCCTTCCCTACTCATGTCACTCCCGACCCACCCTAATGTCACTCTCCACCACTGTGGCTTCATAGTCCATGTTGGAGATGTTGGTGGCTTTTGGGCTAGAGTGTCAGGTGCCCCTGAGACAATGGATGGCCGACCTGCGCAGGGAGAACGAGAGGCGACAACTCATCTAAGCGACAACGTGGCTCCTTGGCTGATGCTTCTTTTCTGAGATCAGTTCCGCGAGTCGTGCGTAGAAGTATCGGGCCCTGGGACCCATCCCGCCGGATATAGTGAAGACAAGGGGGGTGAAGCTGCCCTGATCCACATGTTGGATTCTTTCACCGTATGCCCTTGTCTTCTCCTGCTCGTTCCTGTGGTGGAAGGCTTCCAGGGGCAGCTCACGGTGACAGGCAGCCATCGGGTCGAATATGGGGATGTCCATGAACGCACGCTGCCAGCGCACCCAGAATCCGCGGGCACTTACATCAACCCGTGCCTCCTGTGAGGTATTGGCCGTCCTGTACCGAAGGTGTTCGCCGTCCAGGGGAAGCAGTGCCGGCTCGGTAGTGACGTCTTGGCATACCTCCCCGAGCATGCTGGCTGTCAGATCCCTCACTTCATTCATCGTGTCGAATACAGACTAAGCCTCCCTTTTTACATGTCATGGTGTGGGTGACATCCTTTGGTGATCCACATGCACAGAGATCAGGCAGTCCCTCAATCGGCCAGCCATATCTCAGAGCAACGGCGTCGACAAATTCTTGTTTGTTGAGGCTAAAGCCTTTTGCTCTGATTGGTAATGACGTTAGCCAGTTAGGGGCTGTGTGCTGCGCTGTGCTGTGTGTATTTTTCTACCTATTTCTGTGGACAGGTGGTGTGTAAGACGGTCCAGGTCGTCTTTTTGGGCCTGTTGCCTTTCTTCTGAGATTTTTCTTTTAGTTTCCCTTATTTATGTTTGGTCTATTTCGCCCTCTGCCTCCTGAGCGATGATCCTGTTGATGAGTGACCTGGTAAGGCTGATGGAGTTTTGGTTCTCCTTATCAGCCAGCTTCTCAGGGTTGGTGATCCCCATTCCACCCAGTCTTGGAGGAAGTGCTAGCATATCCCTCTCCTCCTCCCCCAAAGCATGAGATTTCACCAGCGCCGGCAAGAATACATTCTTGACGGCATTTTCTAGTGGTCGGAGGAGTGGACTGATGCCGGGGATGGTGCTCATCAGGGACGTCCTCCGATGTTGAATTCCGTGGGTGTACGCTGAATAGGCAGCGTGTGGCTCAGTCTTGGCAATGGCAGACAAAGCTTCTATTTCCTTCACCCATTCAGCTACTTTGTCTCCCACGTACTCCTTCTTATATACCTCTGTCCCGATCACTGCACCTAAGTGTCGTTGTCCGTCCTTTGTCACAATGACTCCACTTCCTCTAAAAGTTTCTGCGGCATGGTCATAATGTTCAGGGTTGACAATAAGGACAGACTTGGTGGTGTTAGGGATGTATCCTATCTCAGGGCCGGCGGTGTTCACAGTGTCCACCACCCTTTTAAGTCGGAAATTTTATCAGCACCTGAGAGGTCATCCGCATAAGCCACCTGTTTCACCCGTGTTTTTGCGTACGCGCTTTCATTTTGGAGGACTGATAGGCCCAGGGCGTACATAGCCATGGCTATTGAGTCACCTTGTGTTGCTCCCTCAGATGATTTTAACACTTTCACTTTTCCACTGTGGCTATTTATGTAGAAGTCGGTCGGTTATGTATAGGTATTTTCGACATACATAGCTAAGCTGGGGCACTTGGTATCATAGTCTTTCTATTTATTATGTTGAAAGCATTCTTGGCGTCAACAAGAAGCACTGCTTCGCACTCCACGTGGTCAAATATCTCCCGCATGGCATGGACTGCTGTTTCTCCATCTGCCTGTTGCCCCACACAAACTTGGAGGTTCCCTGCTGCCATTCTCTCATCTTCTATGACGACAGCCATGATGCATTTGCCCACGATGCGCCGCAGGACTTCTCCGACTCCTATAGGCCTGCATCCCGGCCTCTTGTCCAGGGGAATGAGGCGGCATGCCGTCAGGGCGTCCACATAGTGGCAGCTGGAGGAGGCGAGTTTTCTTGCCAGTGCTGCAATGGTGTTGCGCAAGTCACCAGCTGCATTGCCAAAGTTGGCGCTGCTCAGCAAGCTTCGCCATCCCCGTGCATCAAGTCCTGAGGGCCCCGCGCTGCCATGAGTCTGGAGGGCCTTCTGTCACACCATCTCTCCTGTTATCCTTTCATATATAACAGGATTCGGTGGTTGATGACATCCTGCCAGTCTCAGTCCCTTCAGGTCACTCAGTGGAGGATGTTTTTCCCTGAGTTGATTGACCGTGTCCCTGGTGAGTGGAAGCACACCCCGTGTGGAATTTTCTGACAAGGCTCGTGTTGCAGACGCAACGTTGCCTTGTCGCATTTTGTCAGCAAATTTCCGGGCCCTGTCTTCTGTCTACTACTACTACTACTACCTCTAGCCTTGCGGTCTTAATCTTTGATCTAATTTTAATGTATTTAATCTAGCAATTGGTAACCGTCATAGGAGCGATAGTCTCTCTCTCTCTCTCTCTCTCTCTCTCTCTCTCTCTCTCTCTCTCTCTCTCTCTCTCTCTCTCTCTCTCTCTCTCTCTCTCTCTCTCTCTCTCTCTCTCTCTCTCTCTCTCTCTCTCTCCTTTGTAACTCTGATAGGAACATTAGTCTCTGTCTGTCTGTCTGTCTCTCTGTTTGTCTGTGTGTCTGTCTGTGTGTCTGTCTGTGTGTCTGTCTGTCTGTGTGTCTGTGTGTCTGTCTATCTGTCTGGTTGTCTGTCTGTCTGTCTGGTTGTCTGGTTGTCTGTCTGTCTGTCTGGTTGTCTGTGTGTCTGTCTGTCTGGTTGTCTGTCTGTCTGTGTGTCTGTCTGTCTGTGTGTCTGTGTGTCTGTCTATCTGTCTGGTTGTCTGTCTGTCTATCTGTCTGGTTGTCTGTCTGTCTGTCTGTCTGGTTGTCTGCCTGTGTCTGTGTGTCTGTCTGTCTGTGTGTCTGTGTGTCTGTCTGTCTCTCTGTCTGGTTGTCTGTCTGTCTGTCTGTCTGGTTGTCTGTGTGTCTGTCTGTCTGTCTGTCTGGTTGTCTGTGTGTCTGTCTGTCTGTCTGTCTGTCTGTCTGTCTGTCTGTCTGTGTGTCTGTGTGTCTGTCTGTCTGTGTGTCTGTCTGTCTGTCTGTGTGTCTGTGTGTCTGTGTGTCTGTCTGTCTGTCTGTCTGTCTGTGTGTCTGTCTGTCTGTCTGTCTGTGTGTCTGTCTGTCTGTCTGTGTGTCTGTGTGTCTGTCTGTCTGTCTGTCTGTCTGTCTGTGTGTCTGTGTGTCTGTCTGTCTGTGTGTCTGTCTGTGTCTGTCTGGTTGTCTGTGTCTGTCTGTCTGTCTGGTTGTCTGTGTGTCTGTCTGTCTGTCTGTCTGTCTGTCTGTCTGTCTGTCTGTCTGTCTGTGTGTCTGTGTGTCTGTCTGTCTGTGTGTCTGTCTGTCTGTCTGTCTGTCTGTCTGTCTGTCTGTCTGTCTGTGTGTCTGTGTGTCTGTGTGTCTGTCTGTCTGTCTGGTTGTCTGTGTGTCTTTCTGTCTGTCTGTCTGGTTGTCTGTGTGTCTGTGTGTCTGTCTGTTTGTCTGTCTGTCTGTCTGGTTGTCTGTGTGTCTGTGTGTCTCTGTCTGTCTGGTTGTCTGTGTGTCTGTGTGTGTCTGTCTGGTTGTCTGTGTGTCTGTGTGTGTCTGTTTGTCTGTCTGTCTGGTTGTCTGTGTGTCTGTGTGTGTCTGTTTGTCTGTCTGTCTGGTTGTCTGTGTGTTTGTGTCTCTCTCTCTCTCTCTCTCTCTCTCTCTCTCTCTCTCTCTCTCTCTCTCTCTCTCTCTCTCTCTCTCTCTCTCTCTCTCTTTCTTGCTGAATGTCATATCTTTTGGAAACTCCACTGCTGTTTTCTTTCTTCCTTTTGTTCCCAAGATTCAAGTTTGTACGTCGCGTTTCTCGGAAGTTAAGGAAAGTGGCGACGTTTTCTTTCTTTATTTTCTATTTTATTTATTTTCATTCCTTTTTTACCTTTTTATTTCGTTTTCTCATTTTTTTCTCCTTGTTTTTATTTCGTTTTTCTTTTATCTGTTTTCATGATTTTTTCTCCCTATTCTTTTCGTTTTTCTCCTTATTTTCATTTCGTTTTTCTCTTTATTTTATTTCATTTTTTTCTTTATTTCTTTTTCTTTTTTGCTTTTTTTATCTATTCTCTTTTGTGGTTTTATTTGTATTCTCTTTTATGTCGTATTTTCTTCTGTTTTTTCCTCCTTTTCTTATTAATTTTTCTCTTCTGTATTTAGTTTTGCTTTTCTCTTTCCTGTTTTTATTTTTTTCTTCAATATATTCCTATTTATTTTTTTGTTTTTTATTCCGTTTTTCTCTTGTTTTTTTTATTTATTTTTCTCATCCCTGCATTTAGTTTTTCTCTTCTTTATTCTTATTTGTTTTCTGTTGCTCTTCTCTGCTTTTATTTCTTTAATTGTTTTTATTTCTTTTATTCTTTGTAACTCAGATAGGAATATTAGTCTCTCTCTCTCTCTCTCTCTCTCTCTCTCTCTCTCTCTCTCTCTCTCTCTCTCTCTCTCTCTCTCTCTCTCTCTCTCTCTCTCTCTCTCTCTCTCTCTCTCTCTTTGTAACTCAAATAACAACATTAGTCTGTCTCTCTGTCTGTCTATCTGTATTTTCAGTGAACCCTACACTATGGACCGGAAACTTGCCCCAGCCCTGTCATTAAGCCGCGAATTTTGGAAAATCAACCGCTTTGGTGCGAATCGCCATAACTCCCTTATTTCTGGGGCTACAGAAATGTTTTTGGTATCAATCGACGGAACAATGAAAGGGCTATATTTTGTAATAAGCGACCGGGCTAAAAAACTGACTCGAATGGGTAAAAAATCAAATAAATTCGCAAAAAAATAACTGAAAAAAACCCTATTTTTGAGTTCCCAACCTTGAAACACTCATTTTTTGAGGGAAAAAAAAAAAACATTTAACATATAATTTTGCTTTACCTATGTGCTTTCCAATATGATGCATAACATTTTCCTACTCCAAGTAGTTACGTCGCTAAAACTCGAAACGTAAACCCTTTTGAGAGCGATTTGGGAGAACTCCAGACACTTTGCCTTTTTTATGTAGTGTGGCATTGCTATTGCCACTAGAAGCCTGTAATTTGGCATGTAGCCCATCTTTCCAATGTAGTTTGACCAGCTCGAAGGATTTTGTGATAGCTCGATTCCAAGTCTGTCGTCGAGCCGTCACAAAATAGCCTGTTTTTCGGCCCTGTTGCCGCGATTTGGATACGTCCAAGTTTTTGGCTTATAACTTTATTTTATTTAGTGCTTTCAATTTTTATCTGATTATTAATCTGTATTAATAGAGCTTTTATTTGCCACCAAGCACGCCTTCCTAGCTTCAGTAGTTTTTGCTTGAGCTTAAACAGAAATCGTGACGAAAATTCGCCGAATCTGACTCATATCACGCGCCGCGGCGAAAAAACCTTCCTGACGCCACAAAAATTAATATATCTGCATAAAAATTCATAAATAATCACTTCAATATGTATTAAAATAATTTTAAGATATCTATATAAAAAGTTACTATTTTTATATAATCATTTCACTATATAAATCAACATATATTAAGCGCCTTATTGTACATGTAATTTTTTATTTTATCTAATATTTAACCCTATTTCTTGCCATTTATGAATAATACATTTAATTTGCTTTCTTTTGATACCAAATATATATATATATATATATATATATATATATATATATATATATATATATATATATATATATATATATATATATATATATATATATATATATATATATATATATATATATATATATATATATATATATATATATATATATATATATATATAATATATATATATATATATAAATAAATAAAAAGTTATAAGCAAAAAACTAGGACGTGTTCTAATCACCGCAAAAGGGCCGAAAAACAGGCTATTTTGTGACGGCTGGACGACAAACGTGGAATCGAGCTATCAAAAAAATCCTTCGAACTGGTCAAACTACTTTGCCAAGAGGGGCTACTTGCCAAACTACAGCCTTTTAGAGGCAATAACAATGGCACACTAGACAAAAACGTCAAAATGTCTGGAGCTCGTCAAAATCGCTCTCAAAAAGGTTTACGTTTCGAGCTCTAGCGACGAAACTACTGGAAATAGGAAAATGTTATGCATCATATTGGAAAGCATATTGAGAGGGCTAAAGTTTTTTGTTAAATAAGTCTTTTGAAATTCTCAAAACATGAGTGTGTTTCAAGGTTGGGAACTCAATTTTTTTTTTCAGTCGTTTTTTACAAATTTATTCGATTGTTTGCCCTTTTGAGTCGGTTTTTGAGCTTGGTCACTTATTACAAAATATAGCCCTTTCATTGTGCCGTCGATTGATACCAAAAACATTTCTGTAGACCCAGAAATGAGGGAGGTATGGCGATTCGCACCAAAGCGGTTGATTTTCCAAAATTCGCGGCTTAATGACAAGGGCACCGCAAACTCAAATGAGTCCGCCGTCCATTACTTGAGATGTCAGTGGTATTTTTCTTCACTTCTTATGTTAATTTTTACACTTTTTTCTTATTTTTATCGCCGAGACATTTCAAGTTTTTTTTTATTCCCTTCATAATTTTTTTGGGATATTTTTTTCACCTTTTAAAGGAGTCTCCCTTTTAATTCTCTTCCTCTTCCTGCTTGGCTTCCTCGAGTGTTTCCATCTTTTCCTCCTCCTCCTCCTCCTCCTCCTCCTCCTCCTTCTGGTTCTCCTGGTTCTCCTACTGGTTCTCCTCCTCCCTCTCCTCCTCTTCCTTTTTTTTCCTCCTCCTCCTCCTTCTGGTTCTCCTGGTTCTCCTACTGGTTCTCCTCCTCCTCCTCCTCCTCCTCCTCCTCCTCCTCTTCCTCTTCCTCTTTTTTCCTCCTCCTCCTCCTCCTCCACCTCCTCCTCCTCCTCCTCCTCCTCCTTCTGGTTCTCCTGGTTCTCCTACTGGTTTTCCTCCTCCTCCTCCTCCTCCTCCTCTTATCTACAGACCGTCAGGGCAGACTCTTGATATCGACCACGCATTAAGTGAATTATTATTGGAAACAAATAACAGTTGCGAGGCAGTAATTGTTGGGAACTTTAACTTGCCAGTGAAAAGATGGGGTGAACCGTTGAACTGTCATAAAGGGTTCGACCTGTACACAAATTTACTAGAAAGTGATTTACATCAACATGTTCAAGAACCGACTCGGGAAAATAATATACTTGACCTTATCTTTTCAATGACAGCTGATCTAGTTAACGAAGTAAATGTTGGTCCAATTTTTAGTTCTAGCGATCACCGAACAATCACATTCAGCATCAATATGAAAGAAAGTAAAGTAACTCCTAGTAAAGAAAAGGTGCCTGATTATCAGAGAGCGAATTTCGTAAGACTCCGATCAATTCTAAATAGTTCTGACTGGACTGAAATCTCGGCGGAAACAGATATTGATAAATCTTGGGGGGCCTTCACAACAATATTGAACAATGCCATAAGCATATGTGTTCCCTATCGTAACAGACGTTCAGCTTTTAAGAAGAAACCTAAATGGTGGAATAACGAAATTCAAAATAGCGTATCTCCTAAAAAATGCGTATACAGTAGATACATATCAACTCAGAGTGAAACTGACAAACTAGAGTTGGACAGAATTCGCCGAGAAACCAAAAAATTAATAAAACGAAGCAAGAAAAATCTTGAAGAATATATAGCGAAAACAAGTAAATCTAATCCTAAAGAATTTTTTAGCTATGTAAATAATTAAAAGTCACTCCCTTGTGGTATCGGACCGCTTGCTAACGATAATGGTATCCACAGGAACGATGAAAATGAAATGGCTACAATCCTAAATAACTTTTTCGCATCCGTATTCACCGACGAAGATTGTTCATCACCTCAACCGCCGGAGGTTAGAAGGACCGAAAAGATGTTAAGTGGCGTGCTCATCGTAGAAAGTGACATTTTACGCACAATTGAAAAGATTAAAGTAAGCAAAGCTCCTGGTCCAGACAAAATTACCCCTAGGGTCTTAAAAGAAATCAAACATCAAATTTGTAAACCGCTCTCCATCATATTCAATAAATCTTTAACAGCTGGAAAAGATCCGTCGGATTGGAGACTAGCAAATGTCACACCAATTTTCAAAAAGGGGGACAAGTCTCATCCAGGAAACTATCGACCAATTAGCCTGACATCGATTGTTTGTAAGTTAATGGAGACTATCATTCGCGACAATATGGTGAAATTCTTCGAAGAAAATAATATAATAAATAATTCGCAACATGGCTTCCGTAGTAAACGTTCGTGTTTAACTAACTTACTTGATTTTTTTAATTATATTTTTGAGGTGTTTGATGAAAGCAGATCAGTAGATATCATATATCTGGATTTTCAAAAGGCATTTGATAAGGTCCACCACCAACGATTGCTCAGCAAACATTTAGGGCACGGTATCTCGGGTAACTTTTACAATTGGCTTGTGGACTGGCTCTCTGAGCGGAAACAGAGAGTAGTTCTAAACGGTGTTACATCTAATTGGCTCGATGTCAGAAGCGGCGTACCTCAAGGATCAGTGCTTGACCCCATGCTCTTCTTAATTCATGTTAATGATATCGATGATGGGCTCACTTGCAAAGTATCAAAATTTGCTGATGACACAAAAATTGCTAGTAAAGTAACTGCAACACTCGACGAAGAAGCCTTCAGATCTAGATCGACTTGCACGTTGGGTCAATCAATGGCAAAGGAAATTTAACGTTGACAAATGTAAAGTGTTACACATCAGAAACAATAACAATCGCATTCAGTACGTAATGAATGGCCAACAACTTTTTGCAGTAAGTAAAGAAAAGGAACTTGGAATCACTATATCAAGCGATTTAAAGCCCGGTCAGCATTGTTCAGAGGTCGTTAAAACTGCAAACAAATTGGTTGGCTTCATCGGACGAGTCTTTAATAATAAATCGGAAAAAGTAATATTAAAACTGTATAATTCGTTGGTTCGATCCCGTCTAGAGTACTGTGTACACTTTTGGTCTCCCTATTACAGAAAAGACATAGAAAAGTTAGAACGGGTTCAACGCAGAGTAACAAAGATGATTCCTAGGTTGAGAAATTTATCGTATGAACAAAGGCTTAAAGAAGTAAATTTATTCAGCCTATCAAAACGAAGAATGAGAGGCGATCTAATAGAAGTGTTTAAAATGTTTAAAGGATCAGTGATATTAATGCGGAAGATCACTTTACAATTGATCGATCAAATAGAATAAGAAGAAATCACAATTTGAAGATAAGTGGTAAAAGATTCTCGTCGCACGAAGCTAAACACTTCTTCTTCAATCGAGTTGTTAATGTTTGAAACTCTCTACCCTGTGATGTCGTTGATAGTACAACAGTTACTATTCTTGTTCTTCAAGAATAGATTAGACAAGTATTTTGAATCCAACCAGCAACTAAGATATTAATCATTGTCATAATAACGTTAAGTTCTTTCGAATACTGGTGTCCTTGTCCGTTTTTTATCGCCGGTTAGTGGTAGCAGTAATGGTAGTTCTTTCCTCTTTCCTACATAATTTCCATGCAGTTTTTCCATGCTGCATGGTTCTTTTTCCTCTCCTGCCAACTTTGGCTGGAGGGAGGGAGGGTGGGGAGGAGCCTTCGCCTTTGCTGTCCTTCATCTTCCACCTTGATTAGATAGTTAGTGTAGCTTGTCACAAACAGCCTCGTAAGGACCAGCAGGTCTGCTGCTGCTTGTTCTTCCTTTGTGTTGCTTTGTGTTCCTTTGTTCCTCCTCCTCCTCCTCCTCCTCCTCCTCCTTCCGTCTCATCTTTAGCAGGAAACTAACAATCGCACTTTTGACAACCGCTTCTCGGAAACTCAATAATAAGGAAAGATGAAGATGGGGGGGTGGGGTGGGGTGGGGGAGGAGGTGGAGGAGGAGGAGGAGGAGGAGGAAGAGAAACAAAAGCAGAAAGTTGAAAAAGTAGGAGGCGAAAGAGACGGAACACGAAGAGGATGAAGAGGAAGATGAGGAAGAGAATTAAGAAAAGAGAAAAAAAGAAACAAAAAAAAAGAAGAAAAAAGAAAAAGGAAAAGGAAAAAGAGAAAAAAAGAAAAAAAGAAAAAAGGAACATGAAGAAAGGATGAAGAAAAGAAAAAGAAAAAAAAAGACATCAGAAATAAGAAAAAAAGAAAAAAACCCAGTAATACCAGAAGGATGTAGAAGAGAAACAACAGCAAGTGGAAGAAGATAGAGTGAAAAAAAGTAAAAGTAGTAGCAATAAGAGGAGGAGTAGGAAGAAGAAGAAAAA